>NC_089796.1:28238594-28276094 GCF_040412425.1 Macrobrachium rosenbergii
CAGTCCCGATTATGAGGGAGATGAGGGAGAGGGGAGAGGTATGGGAGGGAAGGGGAAGGGGAGGATGAAGGGAAGGGGAAGGGAGGGAAAGTGGGAGGGGTGGGAGTCAAAGGGGAGGGGAGAGTAAGGGAAGGGTAAGGGGAGAGAGATGGAGGAGGGCGGGGGAGGGGAAGACACAGCTGAATAAACACTTGATTGTACAGTACAGTGTGCAAACAAACAAACAAAAAACTAAAATTCTGTCTTTTTTGTGTGCTTTGATGCACACTTCGAGATTTGCGAGGGTGGAGCAGAAGGAGCCGAAGACAGCTGGATTCTTGAAGGCTTCTTCAGGGAGCCATGATAATCCAGAGGGTGCTTATCATAGAGGTTAAATATCTGGAGATGATATTTGTATTCCAGAACTACGTAGTTTGGTGGTCTTCCACCAGAGCGGCGTTGCAGAGCCTTTCAGCCATCTTGAAAGGTCTGGTAACCACATAAATTGATCAGGCGCTTAGTGTGATTGTGAATTTTTTTATCCTGAATGTTTAATGTGTAAGTGTTTAATGAATGTTTAGTGAGTGTTTAGGGTTTAGTGAATGTTTAGTGAGTAAGTGTTAGTGAATGTTTATGAGTAAGTGTTTAGTGAGTGTTTAGGGTTTAGTGAATATTTAGTTTGTAAATATTCAGTGAATGTTTAATGAGTGTTTAGGTTTTGGTGAATGTTTTGTGAATGTTTGGTGAGTGTTTAGGGTTTAGTGAATGTTTAGTGAGTAAGTGTTTGGTGAATGTTTAGTGTGTAAGTATTCTGTGAATGTTTAGTGAGTGTTTAGGGTTTAGTGAATGTTTAGTGTGCAAGTGTTTAGTGAGTGTTTAGGGTTTGGTGAATATTTAGTGAATGTTTAGTGTTTAAGTATTTAATGAATGTTTAGTGAGTTTTTAGGGTTTAGTGAATGTTTTGTGAATGCTAGTTTTTAGTGAATGTTTAGTGTGTTAGTGTTTAGTAAGTCTTTAATGAGTGCTTAGTGAATGTTTAGTGTGTTAGTGTTTAGTAAGTCTTTAATGAGTGCTTAGTGAATGTTTAGTGAGTGTTTAGGGTATAATGAGTATTTAATGAATGTTTAGTGCTTGGTGTTTTATGAGTGTTTAGTGAGCGCTTAGTGTATAGTGAGTGTTGAGTATTCAGTAAGTGTTGAGTGTTATTGAGTGTGAGTATATAGTAAGTGTGAGTGTTTAGTGAGTGTCTTAACAACTGTAAACACTGATGCTGAAATGTTTTGTATCGATCTTGTGGTCAGTCATGTATGTTGATAAGATACGATAATCTATAGGAAATACTAATTCTTGAATACTGACTTCCTAAGGACTTTTATTCTCAGATTTTTATAGCATACTTCCTTAACTGCACATTTTACACTCAAACCCAGTATCGTCAACAACAAAAAGTTTACGATCTCTTTCTTAACAATATTAGAATATGGAGACTTTACTCTGTGCTCAAGAAAAATACCTACTTCCCACTCCTCCCTCCCGTCCCCATGTGCCCTTACAGTGCGACATCTGTTGGGTCTTCCATTAGTTACTTGTTCAACTGATTCGGTGTTCCATAGTCACCGGATTCGTGCTCACTCTCTGGATGGCTAAGGAGACGGACTTTTGTGCACGATACTACTTAAATATATTGGAGAAATGTAAGAAATATTGAATAAAAGGTAATAGGAAAAAACTTTGCCTATGATTTTCCATTTTATAACATTGTTCTAATATTTGTTTATTTAAAGGGGGTGTTCGGAGTTTTTCTGTGGTGACTACATATATATATATATATATATATATATATATATATATATATATATATATATATATATATATATATACACATACAGAATATAGTATAATAAGGATATATCCCTCTTCCCATTACATTTAATGTAAATTTTTCAACTCTTGTATGTACAGTTGCCAGGTAACCGTTTTCCTTCATATACTGTAGTAGATTTCGCACTAATGCCTTTCCATACTGATCAATTCCGCCGTCCATTGAGGCAGGTGATTAAACCCGGTTAACAGAGATTCGTCTGCCATTAGATATCTGGCATCTCCTGGGGTAGACTGACCATATCCGGCTTTTTTTTTTTTTTTTTTTTTTTACGGATTCTGATCACCCTGTTACATACTAACTAATTATAAAATCAATATGAAGGTAAAGTGTTAGTCATATCAAAAGTACTTAAGTGGGCTTTATTTGGTACAATGTAGACGATACTAAATTTTTTTTTTTTTTTTTTTGCAGCGTCTCTTTGACGGATGCAACAATTCTGACTACACTTAGTTTTCATCCCATTCCTTTTGCCTCTTTTCACTTTGCTTCCAACTATTCTATGTAGATTTAGCTCCGAGTTTCGTGTCATTTTAGAAGACGAAAGTATTGCGAGTGAAAGGCAATCTCGAAATTTGAATTACTGGTATCGTTCAGTTAAATAATAATAATAATAATAATAATAATAATAATAATAATAATAATAATAATAATAATAATAATACACAAAGCTTGCCCTCCCTTCTTCAAGCGAAGCTAGCAAACACATACTCGTCAAGGTATTTAAATTTTAAAGTGCTTTAGGGAAGCTAGGCAGGTAACAACAGTGTAGTCTTAACTAGATATACCTAACAGCGTTGTTGACTGTTGAGAGAGCTGCTTGCATCGCCATCTAGGCGTTCCATCGCTGGATTTCAAAAAGATGTTAACTTTTCAACCTGAAACGTCACGAGTGTATTGTTTAGAGGAAGTAGAGCCTGTAGGAGAAAATGCGATAAATTTACAGGTTAAGGTTCAGCGCTATTCAGTCACGAATACGCAAAATAATTAATTCCGCTCTTTGGTGTTAAGAGAGAGAAAGCGAAAGAAGTGGAAATAGAGAATGCTGCTTTTACGCGAATCAGTATCATTAAAGTAATAAGCATTTATTTAGAAACACCTACATACATACATACATACATACATACATACATACATGCATACATACATATTCACACATACAAACACACACACACACACACACACACACATATACTGTGTATATATGTATACACACAGAGAGATAGACTGAGAGAGAGAGAGAGAGAGAGAGAGAGAGAGAGAGAGAGAGAGAGAGAGTAGTTAATCAGAGTGGAACACGAAAACAATTTCTTTGGCGAAGATGAATATGTAAGATTGCCATCTGTGTCAAATTGCTCAGTTGGAAGGCAATGGCTTTCATGTGTCAGGTGTTTTGTCAAAAATTTCGTCTCATTGTGATTCCACTTTATTCGCTGCTTCGTTTGAAGATGACTGCGAATGTGGAGAAAGCCAAAATTTGCTTTTTCCTCTTCCCCTTTCTCTGGATGATTGATTATCAAATCAGTTTCCTTTTTGGAAAGATCCGTAAGACTGCGTATGTACATTATTAAAATAATAGTTACCTAAAATGAAATTTATACATACGTATATATATATAAATAAATATATATATATATATATATATATATATATATATATATATATATATATATATATATATATATATATATATATATATATGTATGTATGTATAATTGTATCACTTCTGGTGATAGAAATTCATTTCTCGTTATAATGTGGTTCGGATTCCACAATAAGCTGTAGGTCCCGTTGCTAGGTAACCAGTTGGTTCTTAGCCACGTAAAATAAATCTAATCCTTCGGGCCAGCCCTAGGAGAGCTGTTAATCAGCTCAGTGGTCTGGTTAAACTATGGTATATTTAACTTTTTCCAAGTTGTGTTACTACCGGGAGTATGAAGAGAACTATGTCTGCAAGTGAAGAAACGGAAGATTTACATGCACAAGAAGGATCACGTGAAGGATCTTTGAGGTTAGAAGAACTGTCCCAGGAAAGTGAAGTCTCCCCTAGTGTTAGCAATGAAGAGATTTCCCAAGAAGAAGAGCCTGTTGTTCTTGAAGAGACTCAGAGCAGTCAGATTGTTCCTGAAGATAGTAGTAAGGCTACAGAAGTTGAGTTAGCAGATATTGAGAGTTCAGCCCTTGAAGTTGGTCAAGTGACTAGAGAGAAGCTAGTGGAACTGCAGAAGAAGGATACAGCGTTAAATGATTTGTTCTTCGAAGTTGTTGATCAAGAAGAGATGCAACAAACTCATACCTGTTATTATTTAATTAAAGGAAGGTTTACTGATGAGAAAGCACAGACCTGCAGATATACCAGGAAATACTGATTGGGGAGAAAATCATGAAATTTTGATTCTATAACTTTAAGGAAGCAAGTAGTTACAATAGCACATGAGTCTGGACATATGGGAATCAGGAAGACTGTAGAGAAAATAATGAAGTATTTTTCCCGGGCTTGACCTCACAAGGATGTAAGCAGATTCTGTCGAGAATGTCGCACCGACCAAGTAGCTGGAAAACCGAATGAAACCATTCAGAAATCCACCCTACAACCCACAGAAATTAGAGGAGAACCCTTTAACATGGTGATTATAGATTTGTTGGGCCGCTTCCAGACCAAAGAAAGGAAGTGAATACCTGTTAACATTAATGTGTCCAGTGACAAGGTATCCTGAGGCAGTCCCTGTAAAAAGTATAAGTGCCACGGTAACTGCTGAGAAGTTGCTGGAGTTTTTCTCCAAGTTTGGAATACCAGAAATTGTGCAAAGTGACTGAAGAACGAGAGAAATTACAATAATTACTTGAGAGGAAACTTGAAGGAATTACTCAGCCCCATCTGTGGTGGTCCATATTGGCATCACCGAACTTTGTGTCAGGTTCGTCTTCCATTCCATCACTACTAACAGATGATGGTAGATTGGTTACTGGCCCCAGGGTAAAGGCTGAACTGCTTCATCGAGCTTTTGAAGCTAAGCAATCAGCTTAAGATGCCCCTCTCCCTGATACTTGTCATCCTGAACTAGTACTTACTAAATTTGCTTTTCACTGCAGGATGTTAAGAGAATTCTTGATAATCTTGGTAGCTGGGGTGAAGATCCTGATAGATTTTTCCTTATTTTTTTTTTTTTTTTTTTTTTTTTTTTTTTTTAGTTTCTAGTGTATTGTTTCCCAAGATTAGTCAAATCTATAGATTTTTATGTCGACGCAGTATCTTTGCGGATGAGCGCAAACTTATTATTAATCTGCTTCTTCCAGAGATTTATCTCTTTTAGATAGAGTGGTTCAAGGTGGTAGGTGTCTGTTTCCTAATACTAGCAGTTATGACTTGGACCATCGACGGATGGTCACTTGTTTGTCAATTTTTCATAAGCTGTATTTTAATGGAGATCTTTCACATTCACAATTGATCCCTGATCTCTTTTCCTGCCGGGAGCAACCAGATTCGCTGAACAGCAGCACCAATATGCGGTAAATGTGCCTCACTGTCGAAGTTCTCAGTTCCAGAGGATCTTTATTCCTCACCGTTGGACCGTGGAACAGCCTCCCAGAGGATGTCGTGCAGTTGGAACTTCAGAAGTTCAAGCAAAGATGCAATGCATTACTACCCTAATACTATTCTCCTTACATTTTAGTAAATTTTTATCTGTCAGTTAATTTATTAATTTATGTTTTTCTTTTTTAATAAGTGAGATTTCTTTTTTCTGTATTTCCCTTTACCTCCTGTTACTTCCTAATGAACACCACATTCTTTGGGAGCTTGAATTTCAAGTCAATGGCCCCTATGGGCTTGTTCCATACGAATAGGTTTCATCTTCTGAATAATAATAATAATAATAATAATAATAATATAATAATAATAATAATAATAATAATAATAATAATAATAATAATAATAAATTAATGTCTTAAGCACTGAATGACTGAATGTGCCCCAGGGCTTGGCTTTGTTGCCTAAATTTCATAATTCATACAAAGAGTAACAATAATAATAATAATAATAATAATAATAATAATAATAATAATAATAATAATAATAATAATAATAATAATAATAAATTAATGTCTTAAGCACTGAATGACTGAATGTGCCCCAGGGCTTGGCTTTATTGCCTAAATTTCATAATTCATACAAAGAGTACATAGGTCTAGACAAAGGGAACGTGGGATTAGGCAAAGACAGTATTTGACAAAAAAAAAAAAAAAAAAACATACGATGAGGCAGGATTAGGATTTCAGAAAGAATCGGCTAATTTATGAAAACAAAAACCATGAAACTTTTCTTGGAGAATAGACGGTGCAGCATGTCTCTTGTGATAGTCTGAAGAATTGTTATGATCTTCATCGTTCTTTGTTGGACGGACAAGAAGGAAAAATTCTTAACATTCCTTCACATTCGACTCTATTCTAACAGCAGATAATTCTCTTCTACTGTTAATGTTTTCTGTTTTTTGTGCGTAGGATGTGCTTTATCATTCTATCATTATATAATGCGAGTGTTTATCGTATTACCCGGATTTTGGCTTGAAGCATTCGACATATTTATCAAATATGTATGCAGGTTTTTCATTTATATCACATCTACATATAATAGTTTTTTATATATTTTACCCATTTGTACAAGATAATCAAATCGATTTTACAGTTATTGCCACTCCTTTCAAATGACCAGGTAGTTTTTATGAAGCAAAACAAAACAGTGACGAAAATACATAATGGGACATTTTGCAACATCTAATTTTTACTTACAAATTCTTAAAGAAAAATCTCCATTAATGTAAAAATGGAAAAGAAACAAGGCAATAATATCAAAGGGCTTTCAGAAAGACAAACAGACGGACAGGCAGGCTGAAGGTCTATCAATTTATAATTCTGACGCAACTCTCAATCAAAGTGAATGAAGCATGCAGTGAATAATTGACAGACGCAATCAGATGTGCACTATTGTGGTACGGTTGCCCTTTCTCTAGTTCGAAATCATTTTATTTCAGATTACTCGCACACAATAGTTGGACTGTTCGTGAAATATCACGACATTGATTGAACAGTAGCACATATCAGCAACAGGTTCCTGACCAAAGTATATCAACGCTAGATATTTACTGTATTATTCCATTTTCGATTAGCTACTTCGGCTGGTTCCGAAGCTCAACCGGATACTGAAACGTGAACTGTAAAAATGTGTTTGTTGTCCGGGAATTGTATTTTTTTTTTTTCAGCTCAGGGACGCAAATTAAAGTTTCGAACCTGTCTGCTGTGTAGAGAATGAGTAGTAGGTAAAGTACATGCCAGACAATTCGCTGGACGTGTGGGCAAAGGTGAACATCAACTAGACAGGCCATTCACACGTAACCCTCGTAAGCTTCCTCCTTTCTTCGCTTCTCGCCTCCAAGAATGTCAGACTCTCAAGACCTCTGATTCAAAATCATGTTTATCTATTTGATTTCAGCTAAAAATAAAAGTGCTTCAGTGGACCGGATGTCTTTTCAAACTTTTGCCATAAAAAAGCACATCAAAGAATGATCATTTCAAGACTATTATTTTGACCCAATACTTGAGAGCTGATTAATGAAAATTTATTTGCTGTTCTAGAGTGGCTAGAGAGGTCTTGAAATTGAATCTGATTTTATAGAGAAATAATTGTGTCATTTATCCTAAATTCATGTATAAGAAAATTTACCAATCGCCTTTTTCCCCTTTGGAGGGGTGGTGGTGAAACATTCCGGTTTCTCAGTCATTCGGAATGAGACTGTTAGACCCAGGCCTTTTACTGACTGCCACAGGCACTGGCTCGTACGTAAGCTTAACGGGCGGTGATCAGGGAGCACATCCCGGACCTGTTAAATGCGAGAAGGTGTATCATTTTGTCATGTTGCATGTATATATATATATATATATATATATATATATATATATATATATATATATATATATATATATATATATATATATTATATTTCTGACTCACATCAGGCTCGAACCTGAGTCTTACAATTGAAGGCAAGGGCGCTGCCCACTAGGCCATACAAGTCTAAATTGTAAGACCTGGGTTCGATCCTGATATGAGTCAGAAATATATTTTTGTTCCACACGTGATTGTGTGTTGATTATTTCTATCTTATTCACTCAGAAGGGATAATTCGAATGAAATGCTGTCAATTGGGTCATTCCTGAGTCGGGAAGTTAGGGAAAACTCGCTGGTATGCAAGCAGTTGGCTTGCCCAGGTAATTCCTTGGGTGCAGTTGCTCTCAGGTTCCAACTTCTTTTAGACTTGTATGGCCTAGTGGGCAACGCCCTTGCCTTTCAATTGTAAGACCTGGGTTCGATCCTGATGTGAGTCAGAAATTTATTTGTCCCGCACGTGATTGTGTGTTGATTATTTCTATATTTCTATATATATATATATATATATATATATATATATATATATATATATATATATATATATATATATATATATATATTCACGTTGGTTAATCAATCAAACATCACAGAGGCTGCTTGCTAAAATGTTAAGGTTCTTATAATGACATTTCGAGGGAGAAGGAGAATGGAAAGGCAGCAGGTAGTAACGAGAATGAAAAAAAATCAAGTAGCTCTCTCTCTCTTTCTGTGTGTGTGTGTGTGTGTGTGGTGTGTGTGCTTAACAGTCTGAGACCGCATCTTTTCAACTCCTTCATCAGTTAAACAGTAAGCGGTACATTGTTCTCAAACTGACTAACTAAACTCAGTGACTTTTAAATCTAAATTTTTTTGCCTTTTAGTGACGATCCTTATTTCAAGATTTTATAGCGACAATTCAAAATGTCTTAATATTCACAGCTAATTTCTTTTAGCCTATGGTAACTTAGAAGTTGTCTGTGACCTTTCGACTTTAACAAAAAGTAATGACAACAACCATGATACTGATAAGAAGAAAAAATCTGAAAACAGCGTTTAATGAAATTCTGCCTGAGTCATTTCCTGTAGGCCAGCATAACCTAGTCCTTCCTCTATCAAAAGTACCTTGACTACCATCCACTCTCTATTTAGATGATATTCTTTTCCGTGGGAGTTAATCACACAAGGAGGTCATTTTTATTCAGTTCTGACTATGACGCATTCCCCAAGATCATTTATTTTTGCTACAGATCATTAAATAGAGTTCCCAGTGACCTAGTTTTGACAGAAGGAACTGTGTAATGAGAGAGTTTCTTGATTTGGCCTGGCTGACTTTATGTATCACAAGTTAATGCTGCGAAATGCCCTTAGGTATGTTCGTGTAACATACATTATTATTATTATCACACCTGATACTGAGTGGTTAGAAAGATACCTAGTAGAAGATAGAAAGACAAACAGGAGTTCGGAATGAGACTAACTTTATTCTCAGAAAATGAGTCATTTTGACCGGGCATGCAGGCAGAAAACTAATGACAGATAAACATATGACCTAGGGGCAGCTTCGTTATTGGTTGTTGGAGCTGACTTTGTCTGCGATGCTTGTGAAGTCTTACATGGCTCCCCACCCAAAAGAGATACAAAATATATGTAACAATATGGACGTTATTGCATATATTTATATGTTCCTACAAATAATTTACAAATGATATATACAATTTCAATATTCACTTTAAAAATAACTTAATTCATAATAGATTATGAAATCGTTCCATGGCCTTACTAGGCTTTCAGGGTTCTGATAAACTACAAGGCTGCTATCGAATCGAATATTGTTATTATGAAATTGAATTTTACATCTGCATTTACAGATACAAGACATAAGATACACAATTCTTTCACATCCTTACTAGGTAGATTCCTTTTAGGATACTGATAAGGAACTAGGATGTTATTTATTAAAAATGTTATTTTTACAGATTGAGCTTTTGTCCAGACTTGGATAGGGTGACAAGGGACGGCTTCATTGGCTTTTAGGTAAGTGAGTTTTATTCTGTCATTGGAGACCTAGTTTACTTGTCCATAGAGTCGGAGTTTAGGTCTTAATTTTTGAATTTGAAGACAAGGTATAGACCTCCTTTATGAGATTGAGGCTTGTGGTCATCATTGTATAGGAACATGAAACAGCATTTGTGGAGGCTATTTCTTGAGCTCTGATTCTTGGTATTTGTATGCAAGGGTGGTATCTTCTGACAACCCTGCAAAGACCTGAGAGCCTCTCCTCAGGTTGGATGGTGGTTTTAGGGGTGAACTCCTCACACTGAACACAGTGCATTTCACCAAATACCATTTTGGTGGTAGAGGTGTCCGTTTTTTCCTTTAGGCTGGTACAGAGGATGAGGAGGCCCTAGGGTAGTTATGACTTCCAGTCTCGACTGCAGCATCTGGCGATAAGGGTGATCTTGAGTGAGCAGTGGGTTCTTTCTGCCATGCTACTGTCAGTGGTGTTAGTGCGGTGGATTCTTGACCCAGTTAATTTGGTCAAGGCCGGCTATATCTTGGATATGAATGCTGGTCCTTAATGAGAAATCATTCCTCAATGCTTACCAAGCCATTCAGGAATACCTTGGCTAAGATGCATGATGTTGCCTCTGACATTGGTATTGCTACTGGCTGTTGTGTGGAGCATCCTGTAACCATGAAAATATATCTGGAGCCGTAGAAGGGATGTAGTACCCCAATGTGCATCTCATAATAACACCAACCCTCTTTGTTTTGGCGGGTAACAAAAGTCACTCAACAAACATGGGTACCTGTGCTCGAGTCCTGGGAAGTGCTGTGCCTAGTGTAGTAGTGTGGTTATTTATCAGAAATACAGTTGAATATGTGACACTACATAATAATAATTATCATGCTAATGTTACACTCTGGAACTGCGGGAATCCCTTCTAGTTCTACCTGTAGATCCTTGTACTTCATCTCCTTTATTTTATGGATCTCTTTTAGCTTGCAAGCACTTAACTCCCTCTTTCCACTTTCTTCATCGCTGAATGGCCGAAAATGCCCCAGTGCTTGGCTTGGCAGCCCAAAATATATAAATCATAGACACAGAAGTTTGGAGAAAGACTGACTTTATTCTAAAAAAAAATGACCTGTTTTGACCAGCATGCAGACGGAAAACTAGTGACTGGTAGCTGACCGGGTGTATGATGGAGAACTAGTAACAAGTCTCTCTAGTGACAGTAAACACGTGATCATAGGGTATCTTTGTGACTGGCTATCGAGGCGGGCGGGCGAAGCTTGTGAAGCTTTACCACCTCCGCCTAATGAAGTGTTATAGATTTACAACAATGCCAAACATTTCCTATTTATTTCCACCACCACCACCACCAAAAAAAAAAAAAAAAAAAAACGACGTTTCAAACTTCGAGTCATAATCATTTTCCTGAAGAGAGAGAAAGTTCAACAGCAGGAAACATGCTGCACATTAATAGTGTAGTTAATGAAAATAAAAACGGGAAGCTGGACATCTTGTTTAGGTACAGTTTATTTTCTTGTATAAAAATAGATTTAGCTTTTCGCATGTCACTTTCATAAGAACCTCAATATAAAACCGAATAGCTTTTATGTAGAAAAGAACAGTTACATTCATTGTCATATTGGTCCCTCATGCTGTGGCGTTGGTAGCAAGAAAAAAATTAATTGTACCATGGATCCAAATAGGTAAGTGGCAATCGTGAAAATTGAATAAGTGGACAACATATGATTTAAATGTTTTCAGCAGCCCTTTGAACATTTCCATCAAGAAATCGAGTTCCACGTCCTAGCAAAATTCTTTTTCCAAATGGCTTCACATCCTGTAAACTTAAAAGCTTTCTGAACAACATATTTTGCGAATCCTCAAAAATTATCCACCAAAACTCGAATGATGTATTAAGATTACCTACTTAAATGACGAGACAAGCACATATTTTAGTACGATATCTTACAGCCATTAAAAAAAAACTACAAAAAAAGAATGTCGAAAACCTTGATTTAGTAGTTTACATGTTCAGGTGCTCAAATTGCCATTACCTTGCATTAGGGCCATGAAAAGAGTGCATTTTTTACTCGCTACTATGACCACAACTTATGACTTATGACAATGAAGTGTTCTTCATATGAAACCTTTTCGGTAATATAGGCTACAGCTGTTCATATGAAAATGAGATCCCAACAGCTGAATCTATTTGCAGCAATTATAAAAAGAAAGTTTGCCTTTTCCTTTTTAATTTTTATTTATTTTGGAATATTAACTCACAATATTCCCTATATTGTCTAATTTCTTATTTATCGAGACAGGATTATGAACCCGGAGAACTTTAAAGCGTTGTTTTTGTTGATGGAAATAAATATGGCGGTGTTTTGTGTTTTAATTCTCTAATACTTGTTATTATTATTATTATTATTATTATTATTATTATTATTATTATTATTATTATTATTATTATTATTAGGGTAATCCTGCTTTACGTGTATCACTATTATTTACTGGTCATATTTAGTTCTTTAGGAGTTAAGTACAAGCACTGAAGTTAGCCCATAATAACAGTCACCAAGGGCATCGCTTCCAGTTCATTAAATCGGTTTCAGTCACCATCATCGTCAGCATCATAAAGATCGTCACCACCGAACAACAAATCTCAGAGAAGTGAAGAAATATTCTCAGAAGTCTCCAGATTGAAAACGGAAAAGGGGGAAGGAGGTGTGGGAAGGGATGGGTGGATTGAAGGGACGGGGGGGGGGAGGCGGAAATTATCTATTCACCTCGGAGGTGCAGTGAGTGGAAATCCATCTTCAAAGACTTCCGGGGCGTCAAAGGTTTTAGGATCTTTCAAAACCTTAAAAAGAGAGAGAGAGAGAGAGAGAGAGAGAGAGAGAGAGAGAGAGAGAGAGAGAGAGAGATCCCATTAGTGGTCTTGGTTTGAAGGAGAACATTGAAATGATTCGCATAGCTTTGCTTGTTACATATACTATATATTAAAAGTTGTAAAGTTATTGATATGCATAAATTCAAATTAAAGTATATCTACAGCCTCATATTGACGTCTTGTATCGCGGTTGCAGAATCAAAATCTACAAAATATAGCTCATTTTTCGTATTTCTGTAGCAGGTAGCCGAAGACACTAGGTAAAATATGGATTTAAGTATGACTGCACTTTGATAAAGAACAAGTGAAAATCCTGTTTTGCGGCAAAGCCCTGATAGTGAATAAGAAAGAACTTATTAAAACTGACCAACAGCTAACGAACAAAAGCTACAAGACTGATGTAACAAACGAGGTCCGTAGTGGCCATCAGGGGCCTCGGGGAATAAACTCGAAAGCATGAAGGATAAGGAAGGATATTGCCAGGATTTCAAATAAGTCCACCATGACATGAAAGAATTTATATTGATACGAAATTTATAAAAAAGAACTGAAATTTAATAGGCCCATGAAAGACACTTTCTTCTGCACTAAGAGATTTTTTTAAATATCATACTTTAACGTTTAAAGTAATTGGACAAATTCCTCTTGCCAGTTCAGACTACTTTTGTTCAACTATGATGGTCTGGCTTCTGTGAAAAATGAGTAGCAGCCATGAAAAATGAAAAGCTCAACAGATAACTAATACCAAAATAGAATGGACGCTACATTTGTCGCAAAGACTCCAGCTTTCAAAGTGATATTATTATCTTCGTCTGTAAATGTGGGTAAATATGATGAATATTTTCAAAGCAAATACAGAAAAAACTGGTACAACTGCTTATTACAAAAACGTAGAGGATAACCCTCCTTAGGTTAATGATTCAACCAGTTTCCTCTTTTCTCAAAGACCTCTATCGAGACCAACATTATCTACGAGGATGAGGAGATACACAAAAATTCAAATAATTCTTAAGACTCCAATTAATATTACAAAGGAGAATGCGAGTACCCAAAATTAGCATCAAATGATTTTTAACAGTTCCCTAATGAAGACCGCTGATTGCTATGTGCATACGTCTGGGTTCAATTAGTGCCAATAAAAAAGCAATTTCCATGATCTGGCAATTGTCTGCTTCGTTTTGTGAGCCCCGAGGGAATGTATCCCCACCCTCTCTCTCTCTCTCTCTCTCTGATCGTCTTCATGTTTACCTTACTTCTGTTATTATTGCGTTCTCTTTTTCACCATAGCTAGATTGTGATATTCTAGTTGCATATCTGCCAGTCGTCGAAAGTAAAAGGTGAAATGACAGGAGCTTGGAAGGCCATTCAAGTAAGCACACACAGGAAGAGCGGCATACAGTCGAAGAGGCAAGCCAACGTACAGACAAGTAAAGAGACCGTATCGAGTGCCGACGGGGCGAGGAGCAAACAGACAAAAAGAAGAGAAGCAGAAATGTAGATAGGGGCCAGGGGCCGTATTTATCATAGGTCTTATGAAATCTCATAAATATTCCCTTAAGAGTCACTCAATCACTCATAGTTAAGAGGAATTTCTAAGAGTGTTTTATTAACGCTCTGAGAGAATCTCGTAGCTATGAAAAACGGTATGTTTATGAGAAACTTTTAAGGGAAGATCCCGCTAACAATAGCGGAAAATATATTGCTACAATCCATAAATATACGATTTAAGCCATTGTTACAATAAAACTATTATACTAAAAAATCCAAGATATTTATTACTTATGATATTAAACTTGTGATCTATATATTATTGTTGAAATCAAAAGTATTTATTTTCCGGGTGTGTTTTGTTTTCTTTTAATTTTTGCGGACTGCCAGACTCTTCAAACAACACAGACCAAGACCATCGTCACCATCCATCCTTAGATTCGCTTAGAAATGGATTCAATTTCGACTGGTATCGATTCTGCAGTTCCAGTGGGTATTCCAAAACCCAAGAGGCAGAGGAAGGCAAACTGGAGGCAAGATGCTTGTCTTCGTCTATTGCAGCTGATAGGTGAAAACAGGCATATAATAGAAGGGAAAAAATTCAGTTCGGAAGTGACAGCGAAGATGAGGCGAGACACGTGGGAAGATGTAACAAAAAAATTGAATGCTTCATTTCCCGAGTCTGCCCCCCGGACCAAGTGTGATGTTGAGCAGAAAAAATCACTTAGAACAAACGACCGTGTTATAAAAAATATTTATTTGCAAAACTAACATCTGTAGATTCTAAATCATTTTGAGAAATTTATAATATGTAGTTGGTTGTCAGTTGATGCTAGTTCACTTGGAGTAGTGACTGCTTCTGGTCAGCAAACCTAGAAGCATTGGCAGATATACTCCTGTCCCAAGCTTTCCACTCCACCTTGAGCCAGCCCTAAAAAAGATGGATAAATCTATAACCACCCAATTCAAATTGGAAAACCAGAATTTGTAAAGAATTGTTTAAATGAAATATGAATATAATTTTTGACTACCCTAAAATTTTGTTCCCAATATTAGGCTATAAAGGCAAATCAACAAATTAAATTCACCTCCAAAACTAATCTCAATTTAATATTAATTTCTAAAATTGCAAATCAAAAGCCAACAATTTTAATCATATTTTGACCTAATTAACAAATTAAATATATGTGATGAAGGCATCACTTAGAATATATGTTAAAAGGCCGAATTTCAATAAACAAGCAATTTATGGTCGACAATTGATAATTTTAATTAGAGTTGCCTATAAACAAACCTAGTTTCACGAGCGATTTTCAATTACTGTGTTCAAGGCTTTATTTTATTTTTTGACTTGAGGATGATAAAAGTCACCAAGAAATGCCACTACTATTGTGCCAATCAATACAATGACCCACCTTATAGTGACTTCATAGGATGAAATAGAGAATGGACATGATAATTCCATAGCCATCACTGAGGTCGCCTCCACATTCATCAGACGAGGTGCAGAGTTAACTCAATTCTTCATGGTGCTACACTTAGTATTCACAGCACTGAACACAATGAGTCCCATCGTTGTAGAGTCCCGAAAAAATGTCCAGCACTACGACGAAGAATATGAATCCATAAAATATCCAAAGGTAAGGTGAGGTGAGGAGAGTAATCACTCCTTGACGGTTGGTATTGGACTGCTTTTCCCTTCCAACAGTGACTGCGAGGTTGCTTCGTAGAGTTGTTTGGCTCGGAATATTCAGAAAATTAGGTAGTTAGTAGTTATCTTTAACTCCTCTTTACTTTGGTTTGCACAACGAAGGCTGAGGTCAGTTAATTAGCACAATTTTTTTACTGTGATTTAGGAAAAATAAAGCCTCAAACATTAATTGAACAAACCGGAATTAAATTAAAACAAACAAATTAAAAGAAACAAATTCAAAGAAATTATAAAGTAAACTACGGAGATAATCACCAATTCCAAGGAATGTTTCTCCATGTAAGGTAATTACCGATCATAAAGAAAATTTCTCAATCACCCAAAATAGCCATAAACTTTTTACAAAATGTTATAGGAATATATATTTAAATACATATTTTATACACTCCGAGGGAAGGGATTGAATTTTCATCTGAAAAGTCAATGGAAAATAAATTTAAAACAAAATAAACTTAACTAATAATATATACAGATTAAATGTCTTCCTGTGAAAGAATTTCCTTAGTTTTAGCCATTCTGTCAATGGTCAATTGACATTAAAGGAATCAGGCTTGTCACATGACGCTTGACAAATCTTCGACTTTTACCTAGCATTACTTTAGCCTCAGTAACTTCATCGTAAATATTCTTAGTGAGCTCTTTAACAATTCCTATGGGGTGATCAATGGCTTTGGTCATATTTTCCTTAACAAGAACTAGATCTCCTACCTTTAACTGCTTATGTGGTACAGGCTTATACCTATCCTTTTTATTTGTTGCTTGATATACAAGATGGTTTAAAAATTCATTATTATAGATGTCTATCAGCTTAGATTGTACTTTAACAAGTTTTTCATAGGAGTTCCTTATCAAATCCACTGGATCAACTGACCAATCCGGATCTGAAGTAGTACCTTGCAACTGTAGAATGATATTCAATGTTACAAGATCACGGCCATATAACAACTTCTCAGGAGTTATGACTTCAGGCAATTCCTCCAGAGAATATTCCCTCAATGAGTCTTTAAAGGCTATAGGCCTGCGATTAATAAGGTGTACTGTTTTAGATACAATAAACTCAAAATCCTTGTATGGTAAAATGTTTTTACCAATAGCTCCTTGTATCAGTCTTTTAGACAGCTTAACACAGATTTCAACCAATCCCCCAAGTTCACTGTTACCCTTATAATAGTGGTCAAATTTGATCTCATTCATATTATGCCTTCTCAGAAAATCTTCAGTTTCAAAATCAGAAAGAAAAGTCTCTATAATATTGGATCCAGCAGTCATTTGAGTTCCCAAATCAGAGACAACATACTCAGGCATTCCAAATTGATAAATGTGGAGCTGCAAGGCTCTTAGCAAATCCTCAACCGAGAGACTATCACACAGCTTTAGATTTACTGCTCTTGACCACATGCAACTAATTACAAGGATCCATACCTTTTCTTTGGAATTGTTCACTTTAACATAAAAGGGTCCCATATGATCAATGTAAATATTACGGAATGGGACATTTGATGGATCAATTCTAACCTCACGATAAGAACTTTGGTTTAATTTAATAGGTCTTTCCCTGAACCTTTTGCATCCAATACAGCCCCTTATATAGTTCTTTACTAAAGAAAATATATGGGGAATCCAAACAGTTTTCCTAATTTCTTGTATAACAGAATAACACCCTGCATGATGTAAGCTAAGATGTGTGTGCCTAATTAACAAAGGAACTAATGGGCTACACTTTGACATCAGCAGTGGAAAACTATACTTCCTGTATTTCCTAATTTTCTTAATTCTGTCACACTTACCTTTTACTCTCAGCAACCCTTTGTTATCTTAGTATACATTTAACTGAGAAACCAAAGGTGGAATGTCACTTAATATCTTTGAAGCAGAATTAAAGTACTCAAAAATCTCAGGAAACAGACTTCTCTGGTCCAACAGAATTACTCTATGATATGCCTCCCTGTAATAGTTAAAATCAGCAGAGTGAAGAAACAAATGAGAATACTTGTCTGGATGTTTGCGAACTAAGGAGGTTTTCAGACAATTTACAAACTTTAACATTAAAGCATTAATATTAACCAGCTTACCAAAACTAGATACTTTTTCAGGAGGAATTAAGTGATAATGATCAGTGCCTTGAATTTCAACATATCCTGCAAACTTTTCTACCCTTTCAGAATAATCTGGGTCTGGAACCAGTACTGTAAGAATATCTCTACTAATAGTGTTATCTGATGCATCAGTCAAAAATTCTGGTCCCGTGATAAAATTAGTCTTAGTTAACTGATTATGAGAAATAGGTCTGGTTACACAGTCTGCTGGGTTCTGTACACCTGACACAAAAGAAAACTCCACCTGATGTGCCTCACACAAGTTAGCAATGTGTTCTAGTCTATTAAGAACAAACACTGAGTGTTTCTGCATTTTATCAAGCTTATGTACATACGAGTTGACCCAGCTAACCGTAACTAAACTGTCAGAGTACATTCGCAGTTTATTAATCTTTATAGCTTCAATGCACCGATCTCCAGCAATATCGTGAAATATATCAATTAAGCACTCTGTACCCAAAGACAATGCTTGTAGCTCAAGAGACGGAATGGATTTTGACTCCAATTGTTTGTTGACAATCTTCGATTTTGACATTACGAAAGAAACAACATCTGTATTCAAGTTAAGAAGGTAAATGACGCAACCAAACATGACCTTACTACTGTCGGCAAATCCTACAAGATCATATAAATCCTCCCTATTTCCAACATTTCTGTCCAACATAACTGGTGGAGCAGAATTTGCCTGCCTGGCAATACAACGCCACTCCCTCACTAGAGAGGCTGTCAAGGTATCATCCCATCCCAAATTTCTTTGAACTTGCAAATCGTGCAAAAATGGCTTTGCTCTGTTCAGAAGGGGAGCATTAAAATTGTATACATCAAAATGGCTAGCAATAGACTTCAAAATAAGTCTCTTAGTGTTTGCTGAAATATCTAAACTGATTTCCTTGGTAGAAATCTTATCAGTGGAACGATGCCACTGAAGACCTAGCAGTTTAATAGGGTCAGAGGTCACTTTATCAAAATCATCATCAATATTCTCTTGTAGAGATGAACAATTTGTTGCAAACTGTTGCAAGTTAAATCTATAAGGTTTGAATATATCAGGAAGCACAGAATATGCCCACTTAAGATCAGCTTCCTCATCTGTAGTGTATGCCCCATTGTCCATATATATTAGTTGATACACAAGAGACTTCATCCTGTTTATTTTGGAGTCCGGCGCTTCATCCAATATCAAAATTTTAAAGAGGGCCAACATGAGAATTGTGGGACTACATCTTAATCCGAAACTCAACCTAGAACATTTATACCCTACTAATGAATAATCTGCTTTCTCAATATTTCTATACCAAAGAAACAGTAGCCTATTTTGATCATTTTCTGGCAAAGCAATTTGATTGAATGCCTTTTCAAGATCAAAGCATAATAAAAACTTACCAAATCTCAACTGTAGGAGAGCGGAGGCTAACTTTTGGTTTAATGAAGGCCCAGAAAATATTGCCATGTTGTGACTAACTGCAGTTGGAGATTTAGAACTTTTTTCATACAAATTAGAAAGAAAAACTACACGGCATTTAGTGGTGTCCCTCTCTGGTTTAAAGACCCCGATGAAAGGCATGAAACTATGCTCAGGATGAGTATCCATAAAATCCTCAAGATTATCAATTCTTTCTATGATGCCTAATGTCTCCTGAGTCTTAAAGGTGTCATTTACTAAGGCTAACTTATCAGGTAATTTTTCTAATTTAGATGTAAGGGTTTTCAACACTGATTTGGCTAATTTGTAGTTGCGGCCTAGTAGATGACTAACTTTTGGGTTCCATAACAGTGGCATAAACAATCTTCCATCAACAGTCCTATGGGTTTCTTCTAAAGCATACTCTATAAGCCTGTCATTCAGTTCTACATTATCTTCATGATATTGACCTCTGTCTTCCCCAACATAATATTTACAAGAGAGTTCTAAGCATTCATTTGTAGCCCTATTCAACTCAGATTCTATTATCTGACCATCATCATCAAACAACTCATATGTATTAGAAGTCTCCAAGTCATTTAAAGATGAAGATTCTACTGAAACGTTCTCTTTAGTTCCTGTTGGAAGTACATTTACAGCTTTTAACATATGTTGCACATTTGACTTCATGGAAGAACAAGGCTTCAAGAATCTCAAATTGCTCTTTAATTTATTTATGTCTCCCTTTAGTAATATACCCAAGCATGTATCAGAATAAATAGAATCATTTGATTTCCCAAATACTATATCCTTTTCAGGGATACAATGCAAGGACTCTGATCCTAATATAAATTTAATATTGTCTATCCTATCTGTAGAATTTAACAATCCCCGATCTGCTAGCTTGTATCCCTTTGAAACAAACCCACTGACTACTTCATTTAGCCCAGGTAACTGCAATGAAACATCAATTGAGGGAAGACAAAATGCATATACAATGTAACTACTGCTACCAATTGGCAACTCAATTTCAACTTGTTTAGTCTTATAACTCTTAGAGGAATTAATACCATTAATGGTTAAAGAAACTGCATTATTTACAACTTTCAGATTTAAATCTTGAGCCAAATTTTCTTCAATGTAATTTGCTTGACATCCAGTGTCTTTAAGGACCCTGAGATTGGTACCTTTAATTGAAATATTAAAGGTTGACAAAATTGTATATCCCTCAACCTCACAATTTAAAACTTCAGTTATAGCAGCAACACTACTGCTTGAACTACCAGCTACAGCTCCATTACCACTCTCAGAGTTTCTAACTCTATCTGTACTGTTACTGGCTTTACTTTCTTTTTTCTTTTCGGAATTTGGATTCTTTTCTTTAATACTGGTAGCACCTTTTTCATCGGGACACAAAAATGACATATGCCAGCCTTTGCAGCTTTTACATCTGGAATTAAATCTGAATCTGCATTCTGATAATATGTGACTTGGATAGCCACACTTTGAGCAAGCACCCAGTTCCTCCAATTTTTTTTCTTTTATCTTTGCTGGATACAAAGTTGGGACATTTACTCAAAAAATGGCTTGGATCTTTGCCTAATTTACTGCAAATGCTGCACTTGCCTACTTTAGAGTCAAAAGAAACCTTGGCAGCCAAGCTAGAAGTGTCAGACTTTTGTTTCTCTACTTTCTTACCTTTTTTACCTTGTAAATATCTCTCACTAGCATCAAAGAAATTATCCCTAATTTCTGCAAGAGATGGCCTAATTTTGTTAGTTATGGCAGTCATATGACACTTAAATTTCTCATTTAAGCCATTCCAGAAGAAGAACTGAAGAAACATGTCAACATCAATATTTAAGGTCTTAACGCTTGCTACTAAATTGCTTACTTTCCCAATATATTCAAAAGGATCATCATCATCTGAAAGTTTTATTGAAGAGATTTGCTTTATGGTATTAAAAATTTGAATTTCTCTTGAGCCTAAAGCCTTTTCTAGCAAAGCTTTTGCATCAGCATAACTCTGACTTTGAACATCCAAAGTGTTAATTAATGTGAGAGCTTTTCCCTTTACCTGTTGTTTTAACAACAACAACTTATCATATTCTGGGAACTTAAACTTTGAAAGGGTTTGTTCAAATTCTACAAAAAACTTCCCAAGATCTTCGCCTTCAGTACTATTGAAGGTTGGTAAAGGAGCATGAGGACTCTTTAACAAGGACTGATGTGACATTATCTATAGGCAGATGCTGAACCTGAGGTAAATTTTGTAAAGTAGAGAAGCTCTCTTGAATTTTAGTTTTGTACTGTTCACATGCATCAAGCTCAACTTCCAAAGCAGCTTCCTCACAGTCAGTAGAAAACTTTGAAGTTTGTATTTTAGAATCTAAGTCAGATAATTTCGTGAAATGCTCTTCAAGCTTCAGTTTCAGTGTAGAACGTTCAATATCACTATATGATGAAAACTGATCCTTCTTATTGTAAATTTCAGTTACTGACTTTCTAACATATTTTCGTGATTTTATCAATAACTCAGTCATCTTCGTACCAGTTTCAGTAAGAATATAAAGCCAAATAAAGTCAAAACAGTAACGGAAATATACGTAATCTTAAAATTTAACCAAGGAAATATAAAAGTTAAATTACACCTCGTCTGACTAGCTTGGAAGCGAACCAGCAGCAACTCTTAACAACCAACATCCTCAATCCTGTCACGGTCGCCATGAGCAGAAAAAATCACTTAGAACAAACGACCGTGTTATAAAAAATATTTATTTGCAAAACTAACATCTGTAGATTCTAAATCATTTTGAGAAATTTATAATATGTAGTTGGTTGTCAGTTGATGCTAGTTCACTTGGAGTAGTGACTGCTTCTGGTCAGCAAACCTAGAAGCATTGGCAGATATACTCCTGTCCCAAGCTTTCCACTCCACCTTGAGCCAGCCCTAAAAGATAGATAAATCTATAACCACCCAATTCAAATTGGAAAACCAGAATTTGTAAAGAATTGTTTAAATGAAATATGAATATAATTTTTGACTACCCTAAAATTTTGTTCCTAATATTAGGCTATAAAGGCAAATCAACAAATTAAATTCACCTCCAAAACTAATCTCAATTTAATATTAATTTCTAAAATTGCAAATCAAAAGCCAACAATTTTAATCATATTTTGACCTAATTAACAAATTAAATATATGTGATGAAGGCATCACTTAGAATATATGTTAAAAGGCCGAATTTCAATAAACAAGCAATTTATGGTCGACAATTGATAATTTTAATTAGAGTTGCCTATAAACAAACCTAGTTTCACGAGCGATTTTCAATTACTGTGTTCAAGGCTTTATTTTATTTTTTGACTTGAGGATGATAAAAGTCACCAAGAAATGCCACTACTATTGTGCCAATCAATATAATGACCCACCTTATAGTGACTTCATAGGATGAAATAGAGAATGGACATGATAATTCCATAGCCATCACTGAGGTCGCCTCCACATTCATCAGACGAGGTGCAGAGTTAACTCAATTCTTCATGGTGCTACACTTAGTATTCACAGCACTGAACACAATGAGTCCCATCGTTGTAGAGTCCCGAAAAAATGTCCAGCACTACGACGAAGAATATGAATCCATAAAATATCCAAAGGTAAGGTGAGGTGAGGGAGAGTAATCACTCCTTGACGGTTGGTATTGGACTGCTTTTCCCTTCCAACAGTGACTGCGAGGTTGCTTCGTAGAGTTGTTTGGCTCGGAATATTCAGAAAATTAGGTAGTTAGTAGTTATATTTAACTCCTCTTTACTTTGGTTTGCACAACGAAGGCTGAGGTCAGTTAATTAGCACAATTTTATTTACTGTGATTTAGGAAAAATAAAGCCTCAAACATTAATTGAACAAACCGGAATTAAATTAAAACAAACAAATTAAAAGAAACAAATTCAAAGAAATTATAAAGTAAACTACGGAGATAATCACCAATTCCAAGGAATGTTTCTCCATGTAAGGTAATTACCGATCATAAAGAAAATTTCTCAATCACCCAAAATAGCCATAAACTTTTTACAAAATGTTATAGGAATATATATTTAAATATATATTTTATACAGATGTAGAAAAAAAATGGTGGGCACTCAAAGCACATATTTTCTGTAACAACAGAAAATATGTGGCAGCAACAGGTAAGAAGCCCTTCTTTTATCCATTATCAGCAATACAACTAATAACTGAAATTCCTAGGCTAGTTAAGTTATGTGAGACTAGGCATGGTAGAAAAATTGATGTTGATCTAGACATTGCTTTCACAGCAAGGTTAGGTTAGGTAAAACTGGATAGCCATGACTCTATGTTACAGCTGTGCTGTTCAAAGTAAACCTTGACCAATGGTTTTACATGATAAATGTAACAATGCAAGACCTAACCAAACTTACATACCTTGATATTTCTCGAAGTAATTTTCTAATTTAGAATTGCATAATAAGGAAGCATTTAACTAAGAAAAGTTGTTTATCTTTGCCCAAAATGTAAGAATATCAAGGTTGAACTCTTAAATAAAAAGGGGAGAGGCTGGGAGGGCACAGCCGCCCCAGCTAGGAAATAATCAAGTTAGTGACAGGTTAGGTAGGTGTTTAAGGTTAGGCTAGTGCCCGTAATAGCCTAAAACACTTCTCTAACTTGTCACTGAACTGGTTATTTCCTAGCTGAGGGGCTGTGCCTCCCCACCAGGCCCCTTTTTTTTTTTTATTTAAGCCGTCCACCTTGAGATTCTTACATATTAGGCCAAGATGAGCAACTTTTCTTCCTTAAAAGCTTTCATATTATGCGACTTTATACTAGAAAATTACCATTATTGAGAATAATTCCACACCTTTATTTTTTTCCCCTTAAAAATATACCCAAAAATCCTTTGGTAATTCTATAGAATAGGTCTGTGCGAGCTTTTAAAAAAGTAGACACCTAGAATTAAGGAGGATAGTGTATAGAATGCATAAATACTAATAACAAAAATAAAGATGCTTAAAGTTGAGGTTAGATAAGCGTTATTGGTTAGGCTAGTGCACAAAATTTACTTAGAATTGTAGGTAATAGCTTCGTGGTTGACATTGGAAAAAATAGAAACTTAAAGCCGATAGCAAATGTCCTGTAGATTCCATTGATGCATGAAATAGTTTTTTTTATAATTCACATCAAAATTTGGCTGTCATCTTTCAAATCCTACATATTTAACATTATTATAAGTGCTATTTTTATAGTTTTCCTCTTCACCCACCCAAAACCCCCGGTTCTCTCCTGTGGTCCCCCAACCTTGTTAGGTGGCTGTAAAGGTTTTCCCCATCATTTTATTGATGCTGGGGCATAAAATGAAGTGTTTTGTCGTGAATTTTCTGGTTTTTATTGGCATAAACAATTCAGAGCTCTTGGCTACAATTACAAATTTAGTGGTTTTGTGCACTAGCGTATCACACATTACCAGGTAGTGTACAATATGAATGATCTGTTATGAGCAGTAAAATTAAGAACTTTAGACCCAGACCTAAACTCAGATTATACTCATATTATTAAAGCATTTAGTATTAAGATTATTACTGTATTATTTTTATGAAATTTTTATTGCTAATACTACTGTTATTACAGGTGGTGGTCCCCCCCTCCCCGAAGCCCCTATCAGAGGTTGCATTGGCCATCGAGTCAATTTTAGGAGTGCAAAATGTAGCCATTTCTGGATTGGGAGGTCACATGGATTCTTCAGCTTTTGATTTTAGGTAATAATAAACAAGTTTTTGGAAAAATAGTTTCTTTCTAGTCAATTTTGGTGCAAGTTGAATTATTTTGATGTTAATTTTTGTGGAAAATGCTTGGATATTAGAGGAAAATGGTGTTATTTGACCTTCAGACAATACAGTCACCAGTGTTTGTTTTTTAGCATGCAAACAAAGGAAAAGGGGAACAAACAATATCAGATGCTGTCTTATATTTCAGGGATGAGTCAGAGGAACAAGTGGAAGAGACATGTGAGGTGATGTCTGATGCAGTCGATGTCACCTTTGAAGGTAATATCTCGACGGTATAAATACCCTCTTCAACACCACCAGCACTTTCAAGACATCCACAGTCTTCAGTTGCAGCATCAACATCATCATCATTCATTGTTGGTCAGAGTCCTTCAGCATCCACAGCACATGCAAGCATGTCTGCTGAAAACAGCCATGCTCCACCTGCAAAGCGTCTTCTGTTTCCTTTGCTTGAAGACACTTTTCGGGCAAAGAAACAAAAAGCAGAATTGGCTTTCTGGGAAGCCAAAATAGCTGCAGCTGAAGCTGAAAGAGCTGCAGCTGATGCTAAAAGGAAAGCATTTGAACTGGAGGCCGAGTATAAAAGCCTTCTAATAAGTCAGTTACGGGCATCTTTACCCAAATAATTAATGCCTATTGTCTTTCCCACTCTTTCTCCTTTATCCACTCCTCCCCAATCATCCATCACCACCCTCTATTCTTTCATCCTTCTTTTCCCCTTCCTCCACCGAGATTGCAGACTGAAATAATGACTTCCGCAATTGCAGAGGTGCCCAGCTCAGGTATATTTTGCCCTATCTAGGAACCATTTACTTGTCTAATTGTAGTATTAAGAATAAGAAAAAATAAAACCTCATATATTTGTCATTTCATTTCATTTTCATTTTGACATTTCCAGTGCTTGAATATTATCACTGGCTACGAATATACTTTAAAGAAAATTTACTTTAATGAAAGTGATTAAATATTGTATTGTGCATGAAGAGTACAGCACTTGGTTCACTAAAGCTGTAACTTCTGATAGTACAGGCAATATAATAACCGAGGACTGCTGTACTGTACTTGGGACAGTTACAAAAGATGGATATATTTAATTGGAAACCCATCACTCAGTTGTAATAATGAAATCAAGATAGCTTACAAAGTGCCATCCATTTGTTATAGCAGCCAACTTCTATACACCAAAAGTTTGAAATAAAGAAGGGAAGAAGGTATATATCAAACTCAAGTGTAGAAATGTATATGTATTGATCTATGACTTAAAAGATGATACAGAGTCGTTTTCCTTTCCATAGAGGAGTCCACCAGGCCAAATACCAGTCCAGTTCAGAGGGGTTCTGTGATGTACAAGGAAGAGGCAATATAGTTCTCTCTTGCTTGCTGATAGTGGGAGCAATAGCCATTCCCGTTAAGTTGGTCCTCCATCCAACATTTTAGTCGTCAATCCTGCAAACAAGAATAAAATATCTGTAGCTATAGTGCATTTAGTTTAATAAAACTATATTATCTTACACTACCGTGAACTGTATGAGGGGGGAAAAATGTGTCCTAATGTTAGAGTTAAGTTCTTCAAAGAACCTCTAAATTGGAACATAAAACAAGTACAGTGTTTAATATGTGGGATTATTTAATTGGTTGTCTTTGGATGGCCAGTAATTATACAGGTTTAATTTACACTACCTTTGATATTTTACAGTGGTTTACATACTCGTGTATAAACTCTTGCCCCAAAGAGTTTGTGGAATAAAAGGGACAAAGATAAAAGAGGGAATATGGAAATACAACAATTTGTGCCAATGAGAAATATCCGATTTTGAGTGCTTTTATCATATTTTTCACTGATATTATTTATTGAAGTGTGATTATGAACTACAATGACATGCTTCACTTCTTGTTATGGTTCAGAGTAGCTACACATTAAGTTGTAGGTCCTGAATAACCACTTGTTCCCTGCAACGTAAAAACACCATACAATACAATGACATGCAACAAAAGTTAACACCTATTGTGTACTTACATGAAGTGGTTTCGGAGAATATTTTCCCTGAAAAGTGCACCATCTGGAACTGGTTCTCCTTGCGCAGTCTGGAACACTTCATCACGATTATGGTCATCAACATCCTCTTCATGTTCATTTTCATCTTCGATTGGGATGTTCCGTTCTTTGCATATATTATGCATGATGCCACATGCCATGATGATCTTGGCTGCCTTTTGAGGGTTGACTCTTATTTCGCCATGGAGAACCTGAAATCTTCTTTTCAGCTGACCTATTCCTCTTTCCACGACACTTCGCGTTTTCTTGTGAGCCCTGTGAACAATATTGAAATTATTCAATTAGTCTTCTTGTTGCTAATGGCATACCTTCATATGTTTTAGGTATGATTTTACATTGAGGCCAACATAAGTTACATTAAATTATTTTGCTTAGATTATAATTACTGCTTTATTTTAAAAATTTTCTCTATACACTATTCAGGCAAATGAGCCATTACATAAGTATAAACAAAAGTAAATATAAGCACCACAGAAAAACTAAGTCTCAATTTGATGTTAACCTTAAATATATACTATGTAACTATACATTACCTGTTATAAGCTTCTTGATGTTGTCCCTCAGGCCTTAGGTAAGGGGTCAACAACCAGCGTTTACATGGGTACCCACTATCCCCTAACAAGTAGCATCCAGCAGGTACTCGGTTCTGTTCAAATCCTCGCCAAACTCCACTTTCACGGAAAATTCTTGAGTCATGAACAGATCCTGGCCACTTTGCAACAATGTTCCTCACTAGGTAATTAGCATCAAAAACAACTTGTACATTGATGCTGTGAAAGATTTTTCTATTGATGTAAACTTCTTCAAAATCTTTTGGAGCAACAGTTTTGATATGGGTGCCATCAATCACACCCACTACACCGGGGAATCCAGCAATTTGTGAAAAGTCAGCTTGTATTCTTTGAATTTCCACGGGATTGGTTGGGAACTTCACAAATCTTTGGATCATCCGTGGAACTGTAAGAGCATCAACAGACTGTGTAATTATTCTGCTAATTATGGGCTGAGAGAGGCCAAAGTCATAACCATTGCAGAGTTGCATTTTGCCTGTTGCAAAATATCTCAAAGTAAGCGCCACTTTCATCTCTGGTGTTACGGCATGACTCCTCTGTGTACGGTTGGCAATCGCCTCTCTGATCAAGTCAGTCACATACATGAGGCCATTTTGATCAACTCTATATCTTTTTCTAAAGTCACTGTCGTCATACACATTGAATATATCCAGTCTTGGACGAAAATTCCTCGGGCGGCGAATGCGGTGTTCTTGTTCGTCTGCCATGTTTACAGTCTGTGACTACCGCTATGAGAAACTCCTAAGTAGTTAGGAGACCTCTCCACCACTCGTAAATCTCGGCCCGAGATATGAGTACTCATAGCGCGTAAGAGGCTTCGTAAAATTCTCTTAAGAATTTTCACAACTTTAAGAGTGTTTTAATGATTTAAGAGTACTCTTAAGGATTTGCGAGCTTTGATAAATATGGGCCCAGGTAGACAAGCAGGAAGGTAGGTAGAGAAGCTAGCAGTGAGGGGGACAGACAGGAGGGCTGACAGAACTACAAGCAATTTATTTACGGACAAACAGCCTATTCTTCAGGAGCGTAATATTGCAAGGGAGCCAGCTTCTCATAATGAGAAGAAATTATTTCCAGCTACAGTTTCAGCTTTTTGGTCTTGCAGGAGAGGAGGCAGCATTTTTAAAAACACATGTCGTCGGTCTTTATTTATTTATTATTATTATTATTATTATTATTATTATTATTATTATTATTATTATTATTATTATTATTATTATTATTATTATTATTATGCACTGACTTTGTTTTCAGATTTCCGTACGGCGGGCTACGCAGATCTACCAGGTTCCAATGAAAGAAGTTGAAGAGACAGGTAAGAAGATACCATTGAAAGTGATTGAAGTGGGCTATATTACACATATCAAGCTGTTACTAAAATCAGTTACTTATTCCACAGCCTTGCTCGTCCATCTCAAAACAGGATAAACAAATATTATTCTGAAGTTTTATGTAAAAAAATTGCCTTCTTACCAGGATTCATGTATCCAATAACCTTCGGGTACATAACTGTTAGTAACGCTCTCTAAAACTTGAACAGGAATTCTGCATTCTAATATCATAGACACAACAAGGTATAACTTAGCTTATGCCGAAGTATTTCAGCCAAAAAGAGCAAAGTTTTCCAAAAAATAATTTTTTAAAGAGAAATTTCCGAATAGACCACCCAGTTATAGAAAAAAAAAATCCCACCAGATTTTTGAAGACCGCAGCGCAACGCAAAGAGCATCATAAATTATTTTGTCCTACTCAACTTCTTGCCTATGAGAACCAGTTATTGCCTCAAAGTAGAAAATCAAGAAAGTCAATGAACCTCATTCTTAGTCTTCGTCTTTTGAACAACAAAATCACCCACTTTATCACGAGGAAAATATCCATGACCCTCAACAAATCCAGCGGAGCCATTTGTTCCCCATTTCTTGTTCCCATTCCTCTGTCCTCTTGTTAAGAAAAAAAATATGACTGGCGCAGTTCTACAGAGAAAGATTTAGAAACGATGACGGCAAAATAATATTTAACACATAAAGCTACTGTCCCCCGCCAGCAATGTCCATTCCGTTGGCCCCTTGGGCAAAGTAACCTTTATCATTTCATCATTGCATGCTAACCCTAAGCAATTCCTATACGAGTTCAAGATACTCTTCATAAAATTGGGTGCTACAGGCGTTCCTGCATGTTTACCAATTTCCCCAGCATAGGCTCGCACCCATTGCAGACCCTCCAGGATTCATTTTTTGTTATTGCAGACACAAATTGCAAACTTGTTTATCATCTTGTTCTCCCGAACAACCAGCACACCACGTACAAATTGACTCAATCAGCAACAGCGTAACCTCCAGCAGGTGCACTTCTTGATTGCTGTGTAATTCTGCACAGTCCAATCCTTACCCTTGTTCCTGGGCATATTCTGCACAGGATAGGGTATCATTTCCTTTCCGTGCAATTGCTTGCATGGCCAACACACTCTAACGAGTTCCTATGAGTGGTTCAGCCTCTGTCTTCTAGAAACTCGGCAAAATGTAAGCAAATGAGGAAGATGCCGCCATTGCACATGGAGAACGAACGGGCTTAGAGGAGCAGATTTGCTAGGATATATGGAAGCAGCTAAGAGGGAAGCCAGGGAGCTGAGGGCATAGCAGAGAGAAAGAAAAAGAGGAGAAAAACCGAGGAGAGAGAGAGAGAGAGAGAGAGAGAGAGCATGAGTTACCTATGGGAAAGCTGAGACAAGAGGAGAAAGAAAAAGAGTGTCAGCATGCATTAGCACTGTCTCAGCAAACAGCTAACACTCCTTTTCCCCAACCCTGGGGCCACTGCCTCTGACATCTCCACTATCACCCAGCTCATCCCACCATGGGACGACGTGGATTCTATGAAGTGGGTAGGCGATGTGGAGATCATATTTGGACAGTACGACATGATGAACACCCAGAAGGCCATGATCCTGGCTAAATACATGAAGGAGAAAGGAAGGGATGTCCTTCAAGCCCTGGGAGAAGCCCACCGAGGAGACCTCTCAGCAGTCAGGAGTGCTTTGGTTGAGGCCTACAAGTTCTGCCCCAAGTATTGGTGCCAGCAGTGGCACTGACTCCCAAGGTTGCTGAGCAATCCTGGTCTGACTGGACCTTTAAGCAGACACAAGCATTCAGCCTCTGGCTAGAGGCCCTGAAGTGTGTAACTCACTCGCAGACCTTCAGAATCAAATAATGGTTGAGGATTTCTGGAATTATGTCCCGGAGACACTCACCTTATACGTTACCGAAAAACAGCCAGCCACTTTCCATGAGTGCTGCCAACTGGTTGATGCTTTCTAGCTCTCTCGGCCCTATTCACTCTCCCGTCCTATAACCCCTTCTACGGCCTCCAAACCATTGGCCAGACCCAAGCAAAATCACTCCTCTCCTACCATATGCAAATACTGCATGAAAACCAGCCACTCAGAAGCAGACTGCCAGACCAAGAAGGCAGCACTAATGGCTGCCCCATCCAAGTCTAACCCCATGGTTACACCTCCTTGCAGGGACTTTAGCAACACAACCTGTGAGACCTGCTGCATCAAGGGACACACCAAGTACTGGTGCCAGTTCCCCTATAAATCCACTGCACAGCCCTTGTCTTTATCTTCCATATTCGTCACCACTCTAGCCATGTCACGGGAATGACCAGGCCTTGAGCAAATCACTGTCACTTCCCCTGAAGTCTGTGCTCCCCCACAGCATGTACAAGCTCTTGAAGACACTGGGGCAGAGCTCTCCTTGGTAGTATGGGGCCAAGTTCCCACTAGTGTCCAAATCAGCCAAGACAAATGAGTCACTATCCAGTGGGGTGATAGTGTCAAAAGGGACATCCTTACTATCCTGCTGAGGTTGACCACACCTCACATAAACCAGCACTGGCATTTAGGTGTGGTGAATGCCACTGGACCGGGCTGTGACATCCTCCTAGTCCAAGACCTCCTAAAGGGGCCTCAGAGTGTACCCCTCCGATTCACGGCTGCCTGCTACCCTGAACCAGAGGACCCTTCTGTTCAAATTGAGCAAGTGCTGAGAATCCTGCTATCCAGGCAGAAACGAACATTAGGAGGAGCAAGGAGAAGCAGCACTCTCCCCACAAGGGGCCCTTCCTGACCCCTCCTCACTCCTAGCCTCTGGCTCAGACAGCCCTCTGCCAGAGCCAGAAGACACTGCACTGATACCAGGATCTGCTGATATGGTCTATGAACAAGACAGAGTCTCTGTTACGGAACCTGTCAGCATACATACAATCAACCTTGGCGGCTCCCCAGATTCGTAACCTGAGGATCCGTTCTGGCCTCCAATTCCAGTGTCAGTTTTGAATGAAGAGGATCAGCTCATTTCACCGAGCATGAAGAAGGAAGTATCACAACTGGTCCAGAAACAGGCCTGACTAACAATGATTCGCCAGTCACAGAACCTTTCTTTGAAGCCGACGACCCTATTCCAGTAACAGAACTCAGCCTTTTCCCAAGGGACCTTGTAAATCTAGTTCCAGAGTCGGTGCTACCAGCTTCATAAATAACCTCAGGCACCTCGGCACCTTCACCAAGAGAACCCTTACCTAATGCCACTATTGACACAATAGTGAAAATTAGTGCCAAACTATCCCAGGCAAATTTTCCTGCTAATTTCCACCAAAGGGTTGATCCAGCCTTAGCCCATATGCAGTCATAGCACTGTTGAACACAGGTGCAACCGCAACCAGTGTAGGTGTACTGCCAGGTACACATCTCAATATACCTTCTCAAATTCCCTAGGATGCGATTAATTCTGTGGCACTTACAGTAGAAGATCTTGTTAAGATTTCTGTTGAATCTATGACAGAACTTGGGCACACAACCTCTCTGAGGAGAAGTCGCCATCTTAAATCAGTAATGGCGACTCCAGCACCTCTCACCTGAAGTAACTGGAAGGCTGAACGCAACAAAGACATAGACATCTAGGGCTACAACTGGAAGGTCGAGCACATCAAACACCTTCAGAACTACAAGTGGAAGGTCAAGCGCCTCAAGCACTTACAATAATATCAGATGTGCTCTCTTGGCACTGGTGCTCAGCACATGGTACCATGTACATACAATCCATAAGCCACAGAGTGTAAGTTAGCATGGTTATGAACCACTCTTGGGTTCATCATGTTCTTTTAAAAGCAGAAATTGGGCAGACAAAGGAGGAAGGCACAAACAAAACCAAAAGGTGGGCTTAAAACTAATTTATTTACAAAATTTACGGTTTATAAAAATGAGCCAGGTTAAAAAAAATACAATACAAAGATGAGTCAGCAGAAATAATGCATACACAAAAGTATCAGTAACAGAAATAAAGCCAAAGCAATAAACATTGTAAATAACATGAGCAGCACAATAAACATTACATGAGCAAATCAATAAATATTTCATGAGCAGCATAATAAATTACGTTAAACAGTCAGTAAACAAATAAACATATGACCTCAGTAATTATAATAACCACAGCAGGGTTTTAAACACAACCAGAATAGGGTTAACAATTACAATCACAACAGACCAAACTGTGGTAATTACACCGGCCAGCTACCAAAACTGAAACAACCGCAGAAATCATTGAAAATATCAACACGGGCAAGCTGCCACGAAAGACACATGTTGCCAACAGGGATGAAGCCACACACAGACGAACTCAGGGGACTTGTCAAGACAGCCACTTGCTGCCAACGGATTAAGCCACACACAGAAAAACTCAGGGGACTTGTTGAGACAGCCACTTGCTGTCAATGGGAACGAAGCCACACACTGATGAGGTTGCTCCAAAGGAGTGGATCCAGAAAAAAGTCATCCATCCAAAATGGACTCTTAGGTAATCATACCTGCTGCTGTTCCAAAACTGACTCCTAGGTAAGCATACCTGCTGCTGCTACCCAACTGCTGAATCCTTGCTGCTACGAACCTGACTGATGAAGTCAGACACCATCCGACAGACCTCAACTCACCCAAACAAAAAACAAGGACAGGATAACAGGTATAACAACCATACCAAGGGCACAATTGGCAAATGATTGTCCCAGCTAAACAGCTGCTAAACCTGACACCCAGGTTGTACGAAAATCTTACAACAGGCCTTGGTGGTTCCCAACTTTACAACCTGAGGACCGGTCTTGGCCACCTGTTTATATGTTTTTGTAGCAATTTTGATTTGATTTTCTTGAACTTTCACTTATTATTATGATGTAAGATTTTGGTTATGCAGTAAATAATTTTTCCAGGCACAGTTAACATATTTAAAAGCTTTAATAATTTCATATTTGATTTAACGCATGTTCATCCTCTTTGCTCCACTAGGTTGGCTTATTTCATCTTAAAATATCAGAATATTTCACTGCTTTGCACTTGTTGCCTCATTGGCAGAATCCTGCAAAGTAAACCCTTACAGCATTTCGAGTTTGAATTCAAACAGTTGAGTAAATATCCAAGCAGCAGCTTAAATATTCAAGTTGTTAGAACATAGGCTTCAAAATTTCATTGTTGTATGAGGTTTAAGGATGATAGATCTAGTTTAGTTGGCTCCAGCCCTTACCTGCAGAGCTTCCATCTTGTTCAAGGATGAAATCTCTGCTAAAACGGGGATTACAGCCTTATACCAACTAAGCAATCTGATAAATTAATTAAAATTTCGAAAGATGTATCTAAAATTTGAGCAAAACATGGTGCAACTTCCCATGTGGTCACCACACCTTGAAATCTCAACCCCTAGCCCCCACCATACCCTATCCAGTAAACTCTGGTGAGGGCCTTTAATTCTAGATACCACCAGATTCTACCAGACGAGTCGAGACAGAGCCAGTTAGCCCTGCCCATGGACAGGTCGGCAAAGACCCGAACACAGTAGCTGATGACCCAAGTGGAGGCAAACTGTGATGAACTCTACCCTCACAGTTGTTCAGCCCACCTCCAACACCTTTGAGCAGTGCGAGCTACCTGTTGTCTCAGACTAACATCCACAGGAGTTGGTCATACCTGCTCACCGCTCTGTTTCATCTCTGGCGCCGACGGAGTTGTGGTGTCATTTTCATCCTTCAGCCTCTATGAAGCCCAACCAGTGAGGCCATATCTTGGAACTTCACACAACTTCCAGCCTGTTGGAGTTTCATCTGTTTTCAACTGCTCTTATTACCAAGTCAAGTACATGTCTGTTTGGAAGTCCCTTGTTTTCCCACAAAAACCTATTCTATTGGAAACCAATTCCTTATCCCTCTCACCCATCCACCTACCCTCTCAGCATCCTATTACCTCCGTTACCCAACATCCTATTCTCCTATGTAGCCAGCAATCCACACGGGAACGCCGTTTCAAAACTGTTTATTTGATATTAATTGATACCTTGCTTGAATAAAGCCCAATGAGCTAGATCCACCATATTGGCCCATGTGAGATCACAGTTTTTTCATTTTGATCTATCACAAGCTTTTGTACAGCCTCAGCTCAAATATCCCATCTATTAGCTTAGGGCTAGTGTACATGCTAGATTTATTGTTAATTCTCACATCCTTCTTTTCAGGGGGTGTTGTGCTAAAAGCTGTATTTCATTCTACCAAACCAAGCTCTTGCCAAATCCACTGGGTGCCCCTCCACACTGTTTCCTAGGCACCTTGACTGCAATAATTTGGATACTCCACTAGTTTAGTCATTCCCCTGAATCCCATCTTGATTGATAGATTAATTTCATTTGACTGTTTTTTCTTCGAAATAAATTAATTTAATGTCAAACCCATGTGTTTTGACTGGCGACCTTGCTTTAATTCTTACTGCTCTTAGTTTAGATAATTACGAATAGGACAGAATATTCACTTATAGTATCCCAGTTTGTGACATATATATATATATATATATATATATATATATATATATATATATATATATATATATATATATATATATATATATATATATATATATTTATGATTTGACTTGACGAAATTGTTACAATGAGCCAGGAATCAACACTTACCGCTACTTTAGTGTTGTTATCTAAACTTCATGGGTCCAGGTAATCATAAAACACATGATAAAGGGTGATTTTCATATGAGCTTAGGGCTCTACTCACAAGGAATGTGTATGTAAACACATTATAGTTAAATTAAAATTACATATATTTACACAAAAGAATATCAGAAGATAAAAGAATGTTGCATTCAGACTTGTAGGGGCCTGAGGGGATATTTCTACTTGATGAACTCGAACTTGGAATCCGTTAGTGGGGTTTTATGCAAAGCACAATCCAAGGATATTCCACTACAAATTGGTCCCTCTGAAATGAGAGGTTCAGGTATTACAAGCCAGTAAATGGAGATAGAAAAATACTCAGGGATTCGAGGCTGCATTGAGGGTGCCACCAGGCCTCGAATAAGCAATGATAGGCAATCACTTAAATCACAGACATTTGAATAACACCAGTATCACGAGACAAAGGAAAAATGGGATTTACTGGGCCTTAAAAGAAACACTTGAAGGGCAATCCGTGACTGATAGGGACTCTTTAACAAGCACTTTACTGTATAGAGGAAGGGTTCTCCAGCGAAGAATGGCAAAGAGTGGGTCCATGGTTCACTAGACAAAATATGACTGAGGTGTGTGTTCCTGTGACAAAGATGGGGCGTCAATCACTCCTCCAGCATAGCGGTCCCGCACACGTCTTATGGCAATCTGTCTCACGACTTCATGACGTCCCTTGAGTGTCTGACTCTCGTCTCCCTTGTCTGTCCCTATTTAAGGCATCGGCCGAGGGACGGGCTGGCTGTCCCTGGACAATGCAGTAATCATCTTCCATGAGCCAACTCATCCTGGTGTGCCGAACATCTGGCCGCTTCTCAGTGGGGTGCCTGCAAAGAATCCCACATACATCACTTTGCTCCAAAAGAGAAAATTGTAGAGTAGCTTAAGGATGCTTAGCTTCTTTAAAGAGGGGTTTAATCCCTCTTTTTAGTTCGACCCATGCTAAGCAAATGCCAGGTCAAGGATGAAACAATAAAACAGTGTTTTTTTGGTTTCTGAGATATAATATATATATATATATATAGATAGTATATATATATTTTAGTTTACTATATATTATATATATATATATATATATTTTAATGTAATGATATTTTATATATTTATATTAGTGTAAGGAGTCAGAGTCAATTTTATATGTTCATCAATGAAGGGCAGAGGAAATTTTGTACTTTAATAATTTTAGTAATTATCGGATTAATATTTAGCTTTAAAAAATGATTTTTTGTAAAACATGAAAGAATTTTAAAATTTTCTTATTTTAACAAACATTAAAATTAGATGAACAAAAGTTTTAAAATCATCACATAAAATGAAGGTAACAGAAACAGTAAACTAAAGTTGAAAATATCTCTGTGTGGGTTACAGGACAAAAGATTTCGATTGAGTGATTATTTAAACTAAACATAACATAAATAGAAAGAATATAGTCCGGATAAATATAGAGGAGAGGAGGATATATATATAACGATATATAGTTGTTTGATGAATAGTGATTCCAGAATAACAAGGTCTTGAGGGTTGACAATAAAGACTTCTGCATTTTAGGCCATACCACCAACCCTCAAGACCTTGTTATTCTGGAATCACTTTTCATCAAACAACTTGTTCCGTCGTTAAACACTACACGTCCTCCTCTCCTC
>NC_089796.1:28281094-28283594 GCF_040412425.1 Macrobrachium rosenbergii
AACTTCTGAAAGTTTTCTAACGAAATATAATTGCCAGATACCCAGCTCAAACCTTTTAATTTCTCCACGAAATCTCTTGCAGCATCAAATAATTTGAGCTAAAATCAATCATCGAATTCTGTCCCTTCCAATCTTATAGAATGCTCTCATATCCCATACTGAATTCCAACACTCAAAAGCCCCGTCAGCCACTGGTCCCCACATCCAAAGCTAGAAAACCCTTAGCTTCATTAAACACCTCCGCCTCATCTGAGATCTTTTTTGTATCTAAATGTTTTTGAATAGACTCACTAAAAATTTCAACTGGATGACGCAAGACCCCATTTACTAACCCCACAAAAGGCTGAATTGACGAAGCAACAGTCGTTACCTTATGAATTAAAGTTGTCTTATCCTCAATGTTGCCGGCCATTTTCCCAGATCTCTTTTTCCTATCTATGCCCAAACTAAATAAACTTCAAGTTGGCTCACAAACTCAGCCTGATCTTAAATGCATATAATATTAAAAACTCATTCAATATGGTCTAAAACAATAAAAGTAGCAAAATCACATAAAGAAAAAGTCAAAACATTATTATCCCCCAATACACAAGTATTCAAAATCCCCTACAAGAGTAGATCCCTTCTCCCATACGTGTGCCAGTAACCCAGTTAAACAGCAAAGCATATGGCCATTATGTGAGTCAAGGCCAAATACAAGGTCCCCAAGGAAGGAAAGAAGAAAGAGGAGGAAAAAAAATTCCCCAAAGTAAATTCCCCCTCCAGTATCACCACTAGCCACTTGCAAGCGACAAATGCTGAAGTTGCAGACCCGGCAAGGACACCTATCTCCCAACAATTAAGTGCCGATGCTAGCACAAGGACCCCTTTTGTTGTTGACAAGCTGAGACACTGGCCATCGACACCTCTCTGCTCGTTGTCTCCATGCAAAAAAAAACCTAATCCAGCAACAAATGTACAAGCGCGTTACTATACAACGCACTTCTCCCCCACACAAGTCAGCCTCACAACAATTCAATAAGTGGAGAAAAAAAAAAATGAGAGAAAAAGAGAATCTCAAGGCAACTGTAATAGAAATTATAAAGAACGCTCAATTTTTTCCCCTTGTATCCCAGCTTACTGAAAGTCTGCAATCACCCCAACACTTGCAGCCACACTTCAATTACAAACATAAATACATAATCACATCAAAGACCACAATAAAACCTGACACTCCCAATTGGTACTTTCCTAAGACACTCGTTAATCACTCCCCCCTAAACCACTCACTAGTCAAGACTGTCACACTGAGAACACCGTGACCACACCTCACAGTTTTGCAAGCTTGCAATCTACCCCCTTAGTAACCACGAATGCTAACACCTCCAGGTAATGCCTCATAAAATACGTCTGACTACGTATCATTAACCCCCAGTGTAACTCTAAGGGCTTTGAATACCTTCCTATTAGCTCGCTCACATAAACCACTAGCTTCAAGCCTAGACAGAAGAATTTTTACTTTCTGTATTCCCATAACTTCCACAAGAAACCCTAACTTCCTATTCACAAACTCTCTCCCCTTCTCAATAGCAAGAACCTCAGGAACCCCATCTCTACAAATATACCTTTGAAAATTGTCACTGCAACCTCATCCGCCATCTTATTCTTTAAAGGAAAAATTTCCATGAATCTCATTAATTCATCTATAATCATCAACAAATGCCTATAGCCAAACCTGACTCACAAAAGTTGGTAAAAAACTCCCTGTCAACCATTGGAAATGGCCTACTAGGGATAGGAAAAGACCCCAATTTACATGATGTAACCCTCACCGGTTTACACGAATTACATGCAGAACAACCCTTCACAGAATTCTTCACTGAAGAAAACATATTTCTACAGAAAAAATTAATCACATACTTTCTAATACGTCTTCTTACTCCCCAAATGTGGACTAGTGAATTTATAATATACTCGTATAATCTCCAAAACAAATGGAATCAACTCCTTTGGCACCACAATCTGTGTTGTATCACCTTTATCCTCAATACTCCTCAACTTCTATTTAATTCTCCTCACCAACAAATTACCCTCCAACTCCAGACCTGCATAAGGTAACTTATAACCCTATCTCACTAATTCCCCTCTAAGAAACTCCTTTGGGTCTGCTAAAACCTCACCTTTGTCGTGTTTCTTCTCCATTAAACTGATATCCCAATGTACACACTCACCAGTTATAGCACACACATGGTCACCCTCCATGCCCACAAAATTCAATGAACCCAAACTGATCTTCAAAATCCCTAATTGTCAAAAACCACCTAGCTCCCTTAGGAGAAAGATCTGGTTTAATAAAAAGATTCAACAACGGCTTATGATCCGTAAGAGCTTCCACTTTATTCCCATTAACAACATCTTAAAATGAACCAAACTAAGCACCACAGCAAGTACTTCCTTACCCACAGTAGTCATTAATCTTTCATTATTCCCTCTTGTTTTAAACTTTCTGCCATAAAGATTA
>NC_089796.1:28288594-28301094 GCF_040412425.1 Macrobrachium rosenbergii
GTCATTCCGTGTGCCACATGTACTTGTCTTATGCTGGCTGACATATGTAAAAAAAAAAAAAAAAAAAAAATCAAGTCTAGGGCTGGCCCATGGCCTCTGAGTAATGGTTTTCTTTTAGTAGAAGGATTAGGTTTCTTCACATAAGGCGACATTCAAGCTTTGCCATGCAAGCTGATTGGCCTACTCAGCAGCTCCATACGAATCCACACACATAATGCATAACAGTGCTGGGCAAGTTAGTGTCACGGACGGAGCAAAAGGACCACAACAGAGTTACAACATGGGCATTTCCTAGGATGATATCATATATTTAGAAATGTACAAATATGGGCTCGAGAATGAAAGGAAAATGTTCTCATAGTTCAGATTATGAAATAGCTCCTACACAAGTGTAGATAAAAAGAATAGTGTCTCTCTTGATGGCTCAAATGGTTTACTGTAAATATTGACTGGAGTCGTTGGAGGGTACTGTCGAGTGTTCGAGGCACTTAGGTACAAATCCATTTATCACTTATAATTCCCCTTCGGTGATATTCCCGAAGTAGCCTGAATTGGATATTGAACAACATATTTAGCTTAGTGATTGCATATAAATTACGGTGCTCTGATAATAAAATTCATAAAACGAGCGAAGTGTTCCAAACGTACCAACAAGCCATCATAGTGGAGGTGGGTTGATGCCGACACTAAGTACAATTTCCCGCTCTCGATGGGTAAAAAAGTACGGCGGATTCGGCATTAACTTACACCTGTCTCGATGGCTCAAATAGTTTGAACATCGACTAAAGTCGTTGGAGAGTACTGTCGAGTGTTCGAGACACTTAGGTACTATCCATTTATCACTTGTAATTCCCCTTCGGTGATATTCCCGAAGTAGCGTGAATTGGATAATAAACGACATTTGTAGGTTTAATATATATATATATATATATATATATATATATATATATATATATATATATATATATATATATATATATATATATATATATATATATATATGTGTGTGTGTGTGTGTGTGTGTGTGTGTGTGTGTGTGTGTGTGTGTGTGTGTGAGTATACACTTTAGGTTAAGGTGGCATACAGAATCACTAATGAAATATACACAAATGACAAGAACAAAGGGCAGAATGGAATTGAGAAGTCGACTATAAGAGTTATTAGCAGGATAAATTGACTGACAAACCAGTAAGTATAAGAAGACCTAAATGTTCTTATGAATGAATTCACATTTGAGTCAATATTAAAGAAAATTGGGATATAGAATATTGAAGAAACTAGTGATGAAATAACACTAGATGGAGAACTGATTAATGCTATTGAATCTTAAATATCTACTGACACTGATATCCAGTGTAAGCCCTCTTGTGCTGAAGTTCGGTGAAAGACTTGAAATGCAAATTCAAACAACAGACAAAGTGAATAAGATTTGGAAACTGAATAGACTTAAAATTCTCCTGAAAGCAAGATTATATAAAAGTCTAATACGATCTGTATTGCTGCCTGAAAATTCACCTGAAACATTTTGCTGATTTAAGAATAAAACATTGTGAGTCAGATGGCAGGTTGGAATAAAAATTATAATCATAAGTGAAATTATGAAATTTCCATATTTGGTAGGATAAATGGTATACAAATGTACTTCGCTCAACTACTGCAAGAATAGTATGAGTTAGCTTCAGCTGGCAGAAGACTGGAGGACTCAGACCTACTTGGATGAGACGATAGGCTGGAGGTGAGTGGGTACTTGTGAAAGATAAAGCAAAGGAATTTTCCAGAAAACACTTGGCCATGTGGATCACAGCGTGTTAGAAGAAGATAAATGACCGTGATCGCAAACAATTTTCATCTGAGATACGAAGCTATGTATTTGGTGCTATAATATTTGTGACTAGGCTATAGCCAAATGCAGTATTTACTGAAAGCTTTGAAGTCCTTTACGACTGTCACATCCGCAATTTCTCTGGTTATATTTGGAAAGTTGTGCTCTTCTAAAAAGAGCTGTGGGGCCACAAATGAATGAGAGGCTTTGCTATAGGTTTGTTTTTATGTGTAAGTGTTTAAGAGCTAAAATTATTTCGCCCTTCGAAACCTGTCATTAAGTTAATGGTAACTTCGTCCTATTTAATAAAAGAAAACTTGATAAAAGGCTTTACATTTCTTCCCATCAATGAGAGTTACAGGGCATAAAAGTCATACAGTATAAAATTATCGAGCTACTAAAGTCAACAAGAAAAACAAGAGCACTTGATTTTACATCAGCAATAACTCTGTCAGCTAGTGTAACACCTTTTTGAAGTAAGAAGAAAAATGTTAAAAGAAAGGAAGATGGAACTGATCATTCTCTGAAGAAGTTTTAATTTAATAATTTATTGGCCAGTGTTTCATTCAAAGATGGCAGTTAAAAAGACGAGTTTGATATTCACCCAACAGGAATTTCAAAAGCAAAATTTAAATAAAAAATTGCTTTTCCGTACTCGAAAGGAGATTTTTTTTGGAACGTGAACAAAATAGGTATTGCATAATGATTAGTGAGTGTTTCAGGCAGAGCTCGAGCTGAAATGCTAAAATGTTTTTAAAAGGGTACTCTTGATTCTACATTTTCAAAGCGATTGTCAGTATGCCTGAAATAAGTAGAGCAGATTAATTTCTCTCTCATTCTCTCACTCTTTGTATTGCAGGTCATGTGAACGCTCAATTGGCCTCAGTAACTCTCTGATTGTCTAAATGTTACTCTGATTTGTGTGAATTAATATTCTGCACTATTGAATGAAGGTGAGATTTCCACTTATATCTGAGTCTGAACGAGACTTAATACTAACCCTTTCCAAAAGACAGTCATATATAGAATCGTCGATATTTGGTTTGTGGTAAACAGCAAATACGTAGACATTATAGAATTCACTGAAAATGTTAAAACAAAGAACTTCATGGCAACTACACTCCAAATTTTTCTGACCATAAATAGGTCGTCCAGATTTAGTGTATACAGCTATACCTTGGATGTTACGATGATAAAGTCAGGGCCATCAAACCCCGGGTTTAAAAACTCAAACTTTGGCTTCTTATGACTTACAAGAATTTCAGATAAAAACATCAAATCGTAGCTACAGGGACAACTCTGGAGATCAAGAAAATTTGACCTTAAGTCCAGGATATTCAAGTAAAGTACTTTGTAATTATTCATACTGTAATGACTAACAGGCCCAGGGTTCAGCTCAATGTCTCCTGAAAAAATGAGAATTAACAACATAAAATCGGTATCAAAATGAATAAATATGTTATCCGCCTGGTTCGAGGGTCAGTCTTTATATTGAAGTATCTGTTTTAAGAACAGAATTTTAGCATCTCACCTTTCTTGAGATGTTACTGGTAGTCGTGGCCTTACCTTGGGTCAGCAGGACTCTTCTCCATTCATCATAAACTTCTCTCTAACCCTGTCTTTACACAAAGGCCTAATGGAATGAGACACTGATATGGAAAACAAACCTTTATTAACAAATTTAACGAAAGTAACCCAGCAAAAATTATGGTTATGAAATAGAGTGATTCACACCCTCTATTAATAGAAGTCCCAACTAGAGAACATACTGATTCGTAAACCAGCATAGTCATTAATTTATGCCATACAATTCTAGTGATTAATACCCTGATCAACAAACAAAGTAATATGGTAATACAGACCACAATAAATGTCAAATCGTAATGTAAGAGTCAAATACACCACTTCCATATCCATTGCCCTCCAGGACAATGTTCGAAATTCCTGTAGGAAGAAACATATCATATATTAAAACCTGAAATTAATATGCGTAATCAAAACAGAAAAATGGGCAAGTTCATTATGTAGACATCGATCAGGTTCACTGCAGCACTATATAAAGTCTGGAAAAATACGTGTTCATGAGTTATGGTACTCACTCCTTAAGTCCTTAAATAACGAATCTCCATACTGGTGTGCTCTTTGATCACTACACACCAAGTTAACAGCACATCTTCGCAATTATAGTTCACAGCAGTTTCTCCCCGAGAGACTCATTGTTCCTCTCGTTATATGTCATGGAAAATTGCACATACGCACGTACATACATTTTCGGTGCATCGGTTCAATGAACGAACGAACACACATTGTTTCTATGCTCTTAAAACGCATTCGTCAGACATTCCTCATCACCAGCACCACCGCCTCTACAGCGAAAGTTCCCTGGCAGATCGTCATCTGACTTTTCCAAAGGTCACCTTTGTGATTGTTACAAATAGACTCATAACAACAGTAACATCGTGAAAATCAACAGAACAATAAACAACAATAGCATCAGCAACAACAGTATTTCTATTATTTACAAAAATTCTGCTGACAGTATAAAAAAGTAGCCATATGCCATTGAAAAAAGCGCCGGGAGCAACCGGTCAACAAGATGGGGCCGGCACACCTTGTAAGGTAAAAGAAATCCTCCAGGTTTGCCACAACAACTGGGGGAGGACAATCAGGATGGATTTAGAAATAAAACACTCAGGACGAAAAGATTAGGTAAAGACAAAGGCACTTTCATGATAATCCACCAAGCAACTTTTGCTTTCTCATCAGCATGTCCTACACACTTTAAAAAAAAAAAAACAGGAAAGTGAACAAAAAAGAGGAAAAATACCTGATTTTACTCTCAGGAGGGGGAACATAAACCAAAGACCATGGAAGGCCACGGTACAATGGCTATGGCACAGTCCAAGGTAGGAGAACAAGTAGCTTTCTCTTAGAAGGGTTGCCTACCAAGGCTGAGGAGTCCCTTCTGCCCACTGGTTTGATTCCAGAGTGTCCTTCTCCTAAAAGAGTTGCCTGCCAAGGCTAAAGAGTCTCTTCTACCCTACCTTGTGTAGGCAGGGAAAAGCCACATTAATCTACTACCCACAACATCCAGGAGGTCTTAGTAAAGTTGATTACACTGCAACCTTCTTAGGTTGAATGAAGAAGAAGAAGAAGAAGAAGAAGAAGAAGAAGAAGAAGAAGAAGAAGAAGAAGAAGAAGAAAACTGCGTGGTGGTAAACAGGATTCAAAGTTCGCCATAAAAGGACAGCAGATAAATGTTACTTTAACGTTTGAACAGTAAAAGAGAATCCTTTTTGTAAGCATCCCAAACTCTGATCCTCAGATACCTGATAAAGCTTATATTACAGAATATCAGACTCTCCTTTGCCCTTCAGCGTTCAATCTCTGTACCAGCTGGCCTTCGACGAGTAATGCATCACATTACACAGGAAATATTAAGGTATTCTGAACAGGATATAGGCATCAATATATTCCTGTTATTTAAATCTGTTAATATTAAACTATGATCTAAATGGAGTGATGGATGGGAAATTAATCTCGACATCGTCATTCTTAATGGAGATGAAACTTACAGTAGAGATACACGAACAAATAAGATGAAGTTTAACAGACATGAATAATCTTATGAATACAGTCATTCAGCCAGACCAGTAATATCTTCGTCGACTCTCATGCGGATGGCCGGAGGGTTTTTTTCCCCACTAGAAGTGAATATTGGGGCTAGACAAGTGCTGTTGGTGAGCAGTTGCTAGGGAAGAAACCAAATTAAAAGGCAGAAAGCATCTCAATAGGGGATTGAAAGGACGCTACAAATAATCTGTTGTGTGTGCGGTCAGCTTTGAAAATTCTGCTATAGGCCATGCAACCTTTTGATGGGAACAAGGATTTGCAGATAAACATGAAAAAAATGTGTAAAAGTGCAAAACACATAAATGAAGGGTTGATCAAAGGCAAATCATCTGGCGTCGCGTTTAACTTGGTGACTAATACCTATATTGCAGAAAGGAACGAATTTGATGATGATGTCCTTAAATATCGAAAAATATTTAGCATGAAAGTACGTACGGGAGGTAACTCCTCGTTATATTGACATAAAGTAAATTGATAATGAAACAGATATATTTCAAAATTTTGCTCTTTACATGCAATTGAGCATTTAAAAATTTATTAATAACTATAGAATTTATCGGTTACTTCAGTTTGGGTGGCTTCATGAGCTACTTACTCAAATAAAATCCTTAGAAACACGCATACACAAAGTATATTCACAAATATTATGACAAATACTTTTTAATATTCAGTTTACTATGCCCTGGGAATAATTTACACCTAATGGGACTTATAATTGATAAGAGCTTCGTTCCCGGGAGGACTAGGCACGTTGCAACAATACGCAGTGACTTTGACACTGATTCGTCAGCAATCAAAGTCACTAGGGAACAGTACATTAAGCTGGGTGAATAGGGTGAAGGTCATACGGTCTTTAGCCTACTCCCATTTGTATACCTTAAGAAAATGTAATAACAAAAATTAAATGAACACAAAATATACAAAAACCAACGTATTTATAACATCCAATACTACTCAGTATGATATAACAGACAGGGAAGAGGTGGGGTGGTGGAAATGTAGAGGCCAGGAAAGTGGGTTGAGGGAAGGATGAGGAGGGGAAGGGAGAGGGACGGGATGGGGATAAAGGGCGTCCGAATTCAAAGTTAGCGATGCTTGGCAACACCATGTAAGTCAAGAGTAATCAACATAACTAACACCATTTGACAATGTGCTATGTTACGAAAAATTAGCAGGAGGTTTCTTGTACACTGTCAAAGTACCATTTCGATCAAATAATTAGTTTGAAAGATATTTGAGAAAACGATGACTCGCAGTCTCTGAAATGGATGTAAGTTCCGACTTCCTTTGCGACCCATGTGGGTCAGTTGGTAGCGCCCTCGCATTTCCTTATATGTGTGTGCGTGTGTGTGTGTATTATATATTATATCCCATACACGAGCTTGGAGCAAGAGGGAGTTGGCCTTCAGGTGGCAAGTATCTAGTCACTTGTTAGGTCAAAAGAGCACACTGGGTTTTAAGAGGGCATTTAGAGGGTATTTAAGCTCGTGTCATAGCCGTGAGGCTACATCTCTCTCTCTCTCTCTCTCTCTCTCTCTCTCTCTCTCTCTCTCTCTCTCTCTCTCTATATATATATATATATATATATATATATATATATATATATATATATATATATATATATATATATATATATATATATATATACCAGGTATTTCTGAAATTAGAGCCCCCCTCCACAGAACAAATGAAAAGTTATGAAGTTTTCTGCTATAGCCTATCTCCAAGTGCATTATTTTAAGCTTCTATTAAGCAATTTTTCATTTTACATTTCTTGTATTTTCAGACTGAGTGACAGAGTTAGATACAGCCATGGCTAACAACTCAGTGGAAATCAGATAGACTGAACTGAATCCGGGCTCTAAACTTCAGAGAGGCCAGGGATGCTGGCACATCCTTCATTTCACGTTCCTGGATAGCTAAATACATTAAAAGAGATGTATCCTTTGTTAAAAGAAACTGGAACAAAAATCCATATGACTGTCATCGCAAAAAGAGTGAGAATCTTGGAAGGTCTGAAGTCCTTTCTCAGGAGTCAAAAGACATCATAGCTGAGGCAGTGGGTAGACCAAGAAAGTCTTACATAAATTGATGCTTGAATTAGAAACAAAAAGGTGAAAGAGAGAAGTTATATTGCTGTATATCGAGAGTTGAAAAAATCTGGTATCAAGCCTTTTCATGTTATCAGCAAGCCCAACGTCACTCAGCAACAGAGAGAAGACAGTGCATAGTGCATGGTGTTGTGGTTCATTTCTTAAAGACTGGGATGAAGCTGACTTTCTCCATGTTGCCACATCAGATGAATTCTTTATTTACACAGTCAGGAAGCCAAATCATAAAAATGACATCATTTGGTCTACAAAGTTGGATGATATCAGCGATGACATGCTCTATCACCAAGCTGTGAAATTTCCTAAATGTTTGGGAATTTTTCTCTATTTCACAGCCAAATGGTTAATATGGATCATCAAAGAAAAAGGACAGTCATGGAATGGTAAATACTTCAGAGAAACTGTGCTTACTGGTGGAGTGTTTCCTTTCCTAAAAGATCCTGAAAATGTGTTATCTGTTGAAGAAGTCACATTTTTGCATGATAAGGCACCATGTTTCAAGGCTCTTCAGATACAGGAGCTGCTTCGAAACAGTGGTATCGATTTCTTATTGTCAAGTGAATTTCCAGGTAGCTCCCTTGACCTTAATGTGTGTGAAAAAATTGATAGTATCTTAAAAGATCATGTTGAAGTGCGCACAGTGAACTATGATGGTATACCAAGCCTCGGCGACCTGTGAAGAGAGGTGACCAAAGTGCTCAGGGAAATGGAGTTTGAGTCTCAGGTTTTTGTGATTTGCTGAAATCATACCCCTCAAGAATGCAGGCTGTTAAAAAAGTTAAGTATACCTTAGTTTTACCAGACCACTGAGCTGATTAACAGCTCTCCTAGGGCTGGCCCGAAGGATTAGACTTATTTTATGTGGCTAAGAACCAATTGGTTACTTAGCAATGGGACTACAGCTTATTGTGGAATCCGAACCACATTATACCGAGAAATGAATTTCTATCACCAGAAATAAATTCCTCTAACTCTTCATCAGCCGGCCAGGGGAATTGAACTCCGGCCCATCGAGCGACAGTCTGAAGCTCAACCAACTCAGCCAACGAAGGGCTGTGGTACAGGCAGACGGATGCCACACAAAATATTAAATACTCAGAGAGAAACTTAAATAAATACCTGTTCTGAATTACTTTTGATTTTGTCCATATCAATTTAGTTTATGCTGTAGAGGGGGCTCTAATTTTGATACACCCTTTATAAATATATATTATATATATATATATATATATATATATATATATATATATATATATATATATATATATATATATATATATATATATATATATATATATATATATATATATATGTATATATTGATATTGATATTATCAAGAATATATTATATAAATATATATGGTTATTATATATATATATATATTGCCAATCATAGAATATCAAAACTTATATATATACAGCCAGATACCTGAACTATCATAACAAAAAATATGACTGAATTATATATATAACTGTAATCCCTATAACAGGCCTTAAAAAAATGTGGGGTATCAAATTATATTAAAGTATATCAAAGTGAATTATTCTTCAGCATCGAATAACTGTAATTATATATATATATATGATCCAAGCCAGTTTATATATATAAAAATGAAGGAACAAAACTTATATATTATATATTATATCATTCACAAAGTATTTATTACCACTGGTGGTTAATAAATAAAACCCTACTGTAAAAATTTGAAATACAAATAATTTATCATAATTCAAAATTAATAATTACTTTGCAATTAAATTGCTATTATTTGGAAACACAATCTTAATTAATCCTAAACTGTTATTAAACAAAATTGAATCATATACAATTGTTAAAATGTGCAACAAAATTAAGTAATATAAAAGTTAAATCATTTAGTGAAATACTAAGAATTCAAAATATGAAAGAAAACTCTCATAACAAAAAAAAATAATTTTGAAACACTAATATAACATATAAAAAACATCAAATTAAATTGAAAATTGTAAATGTAATTACTTCTCCTTGATGAAGTAGTTTTGAAGGAATTAAATCTTATTGCCTCATTCACAAAATTTCCTACCACTGGTGGTTAATAAATAAAAACTGTAAAAATTTGAAATACAAATAATTTATTATAATTCAAAATTATTCATTACTTTGCAATTAAATTGCTATTATTTGGAAACACAATCTTAATTAATCCTAAACTCTTATTAAACAAAATTGAATCACCACAATTGTTAAAATGTGCAACAAAATTAAGTAAGCAAAAGTTAAATCATTATGAAATACTAAGACGTGAAAGAAAACTAAGTAAATAATTTGAAACACTATAAAAATATACAAACACACAAAATTGAAAATTGTAAAATGTAATAAATTCTTTGAAGTATTTTATTAAATCTTATTGTACCACAGTATAAACTGTAAAAATATTCACTATACCTTTCACAAGCTTTCACAAAATATCACTACTAGCAACTGTTTTACTAAACTCACTTTTCTAAACAGGCACCATTACCGATAGTTATGTTACTTTAAAATTACACAAAACTGGATTTTAAGATAGAGAGAGAGAGAGAGAGAGAGAGAGAGAGAGAGAGAGAGAGAGAGAGAGAGAGAGAGAGAACAGGCACAAAAGCTTTCTAGAATCAAAATGACTAATTTTTCAGTTTCCAGCCAAAAGCAAGATTCAATAGGTTCTAGACTTCTGGTCACATGTCCATGTGACTTCCTGACTTAAAGATGGGACAGTACTTATTCAGAATCTATGTGACGTAATCGCCATGCTCTCTCTCTCTCTCTCTCTCTCTCTCTGAGACAAAAGGATGATATAACATTATGAAAGACTGGGCAATACTGGCTTCGCAATTTTAACAAGAAAATGCTTGTGTGACTGAGCTCTTTTCGTATGGGACACAGCATTGCCTTACGTGACTTATCCCACTAACAATATGAGCAGACCTCTCATGTCCAATAAATCACATGGGAAAACATCACACGATGCTTGAATCAAAACAAAAGACCCCCAGTCACATGAGGCTGAGTGACATAATCCTCTCCTGCTCTTCCATTATCTAAAGATGCTAAATTATGCTATTAAGTTCTTGTGATATCCAAATTTACACTTATAAACTAACAATAATGATATTTTAACAATTGTTATTATTACATACAGTACATATAATAACTCTTGTGTACAGAAAAAGTATGACAATTATAACAATATTCTAGCAAAAATACACTATCATATATATATATATATATATATATATATATATATATATATATATATATATATATATATATATATATATATATATATATATATATATATATGACAATTTATAACAATATTCTACAATATCAAAATTACAATATCCATATACATTACATATACATAATATATATATATATATATATATATATATATATATATATATATATATATATATATATATATATATATATATATATATATATATATATATATAAATTTCCCTGGGTTTATGTGATTTTTACAGGCCGGCAACGGAAACTTTATTTAATTGTCCTTAGAGTTCTGACTTATGTAAAGGGAAATCGTAAAAAAAAAAAAAGAACAAGGGATGATTTTAGGAGCTGAAGGCTCTACTTCATAAGGAAATGTTACGTAAACACTTAAGATAAATTAAGGAATTATATTTACAAAAGAAAGCATTAAAAGGGAAAATGGGTAATTGAATGGTTAAAGTGCTTGCAACGCCTGAAGATCCTCCTACTGGAGTCTTGACTAAGGGCAAGGCACAGTCCAAGATGAGCCCACTGCGAATAGGTCCCTCTGCAAGAGATATTTACACATTGCATGCCAGTAAAGGAAAATATAACACAGAATATTATTTGAGTCTGCACTGAGGGTGCTAAGCACTCAAGGAATAACTGAACACTTTACACTGGAACAAGAAGCACTGCAAAAGGCACTGAACAAATGACACAAGGATGAAAAACAATACTGGCACTCGGGAACACTTCAAAAGGGCAAACGGTCGTGAATGAAATGTCTTTACTCGCACTTTACCTTAGGGGAAGTGGGTCTCTGGTGAAGGATGACTAGGGATAATCACACACTTGACATTGTACTCAGGTTTCTGGGTAGGTCCTTTCGAGGATGATGGTAGTACTGGGTTCACATCAGGAATCTGGAGTGGGCATCTGGGTAGAAGGGTGGAGGATGACTCTCAGTGTCTTGTATCACTCGCCCGCGTGTATGGCTAACTGCAAGCTGCTAACTGCTAACGGGTAACGGCCCAACTGCATCGTGACTGACTGCCCAACGACTATTCGATGACTCCCAAAGACTAACTGAGATATCTCCTGTCCTTCTGTTTTTAAAGCCTCGGCAGAGTGCCCTGACCGAGTGCAATGATTGGTGACCGTGTGCAAAAGATGTGTCATTTGCCAAGGTGTTCAGCCATCTGGTTGCCTCTTCTCAGGTATCCTGCAAAAGGAAAGACAATTCAGCAGCTTAATCTGCCTTTAGAAGGTTGTTTTAAGCAGCTTAGTTGGGCTAAGCTGTTTAAGGGAGTGGCACCCATCCTGTCATCTTTGCCCCTTTTGACTGTGCCATCTCAATGTCTGTTTCAGGTAAAGAAAGGGACAGATCAAAATGTTGATAACTTTGTTTTGATATCTAGGTCAACTAGGACCGGCCATGCAGCGACGATTCTACTCTCAATAACTAAGGGCAAATTAAGGGTCATCTGTTCAACGACTTCTTATATATATATATATATATATATATATATATATATATATATATATATATATATATATATATATATATATATATATATATATATATATATGCAGAGTATATAGGGAAATTAGGTAGAAAAGAGAGAGAGAGAGAGAGAGAGAGAAAAGAGAGAGAGAGAGAGAGAGAGAGAGAGAGAGAGAGAGAGAGAGAGGCGTA
>NC_089796.1:28306094-28311094 GCF_040412425.1 Macrobrachium rosenbergii
TATGAAATAACTTCTTGCAAAATTCCTTAGACTTTACGAAGACGTAAATGGTTTAACTCTCAAGGGTCCTTTCAGTATTAATACAATTTTCAAAGTAACAAGGCCCATCAATTTATTGTTTTGAGCGCGATGGTTTTTTATTTGTATGATAATTTATATGTTTATTTTTAGCTTAGTTTGGTATTCTATTGTCCTGCTTTCTTTTCATATTGGGTCATAGTAATCTATGAATTTTTGTTTTGTTAGTTGCATTTTGAGCTAAGGAGTTATGAAGGTTTGTTACTTATGCATACAGTAATCCTTCAATTATCCACATTAATAAATACCAGGGCCCGTCGGATAATGGCGAGACCAGGAAAAGCGCGAGTAAAAAAATCTAGGGGTGTTCAAGGGCAACTCCGTATCCTTCCTCACTTAACTTTTTCAATGCTGCATAACTCTAGACAATCAGTATGCTTATAAACAACAATCATCACACTTTAAACTGAAAACTTTGTGCAAAAGGCAATTATCTACCTTTTTATCCCATATTTCCAACAAAATAAATTGCATAAACAGTGTCGTTTTCCTAATCTTTGTAGACAAAATTCAAAAGTAGTAAGAAAAGCTACTCAGCCCAAGTCTAGCAAATTTTTATATGGAGCATTCTGAAACTATACTCTGTTTCACCTTTTCTGACACTGAAAAATTATCGTTCATTGACAAGGCGGTCATGGCAACACTGCGGAATGTCTCTCCCTCTTACAGAGGGTGAGAGAAAAAATGCTGGAGGATGAACACGAGAGAGAACTACGAACGAATGGAGAGAGAGAGAGAGAGAGAGAGAGAGAGAGAGAGAGAGAGAGAGAGAGAGTAATCTCACCATCTAAAAGTCGTAAGATAAGACTAGCCTCGACTTTTTTCTAGCATTGATTAATTAGGGAAGTTCGGTATTTTTCATATGAGAATTTTAACATTAAATGACAAACCCTTCCCCTCTAGGAGTCAGTACTAATCGAAAAGTGCAGAAGATTTTCAGTCAGGCTCAACTTTTCCGAATTACCCATTACCTTTATTATTTCACGGTTTGAGGTAAAATCGGCAAGCCATAAAACAGGATTCATCTATAAATGGGCCTCTAATGTAGATTTTCAATTTCCTTCATATGGAGTACAAATACATTTTCAGTGATGATAATCTATTGCTATGTTTAGTACGAGAGAGAGGACAATGCATTCTTGTACAGTACAAAGGCCTATGGTGATTCAACCTCACACCGGCCTTGCCCACCCATAATATTTTATCATTGTTGACAAAAAAAAAAAAAAAAAAAAAAAAAAAAAAGATATTCGAAGTCAGAGCCTGACGATGGTTATACGGTTTTCTGGGTTTGTTGTCAATAAATTGCTGAAAGTGAGGAAAATCCGACACGTATTCCAAAACTGAAAGTAGCGAGGTGTTCCTTGTAGCAACACTGGGGAAGCCAAAACCATGAGAATATGCAATTTTAATACTGGGATTGGTTTAAGTTACATGTGATTTTTTTCTGTTTTGCGAAATCGTCATTTTACTGTTAATATAGTGCATTTTACAGTATTTACAATTGACAATTTTGCTGAACTTTAACTTTAAATCCTTTTTTCACGGCTAGTAAATTGTGCGGTAAAAGAATCTTTAGTTGATAATTGAAAGTTCTCTGCATACTCGTCCTTCATATAGAGAATTAGTCTTTGCATTCAGAAATCTACTGCGTATCTTGTTGACACTGATATAAACAATTTGAAACAAATTTTCTTGGCTGATGTCAGATTTTAAAAAGTCACCCAATTCTTATCCCGTTATCGCTTCATTTTTGTCTTTTCCTTGTTTCTTTTTTCTACATGCTTTTATGAACTTCACATCTGTTCTTCATACACGAGGGAGAGGTTACTTCATAAGCCTCGACATAGAAGGATAATTCGTTTAATGCATTCTTTTTTCACATATGAAACCGACTTATAGACCGAATGTCGGAAATATGAGAACGTTACATTTTATTTATGCTGGTTTTATCTTCCTTTCTTTTTCTACATATGGGACCGTCTTACAGGCCAGATTTACTGTACATGAACCAGAATATCCAGAAATTAAAAAGAAAAGATAGAACAAGAAGAAGACAGGATTATAAATTGCAGTGCGTGTTAAATGGCAAGAAACGAAACACTCTTTTCATCTGAAGGTTCGGTGAAACCGTTCCTTCAGTCAGGCAGAACACCTGAGGTGACGTTGATGTTTGCCACTATAATTCGCACGGCTAGTCGAACACAGGCCATTTTCCCAGCCCACAGTTCTGGTAGGCTTTTTTGTAGTTTATTTTGTTCATGTTTTTGTTGAATTTTTAATTTTTTGCTTAGCATAGACTGAGTTTCGTGTGCATGAACATTGAGGCACGCGCACACACATTCACAGAGATACAAAGTAGCATATTAATATCATGCTGGAGTATATTTACACAAGAGAGAGAGAGAGAGAGAGAGAGAGAGAGAGAGAGAGAGAGAGAGAGAGAGAGAGAGAGAGAGAGAGAGAGAGAGTTTGAGCAGTAAGAGGTGACAGCAAAATGAAGGTAACATAACCTCATGACATTAATCAAACCAACACGAACTAATCAGATTGCCCGAGGGCGGGCATAGGGAACAAAATCCTCATAAAGCCTTCGTACTTGTTAATACAAAACGAGGGTAACGAAATCCGGCGAGATCAGTCAAGCAGACATAAACGAAGTTAATCAAATCTGACAAGGTTAATCAGCAGACGTGAACTAACCAGATCACAAGAGGCAGACATAGTGGACAAAGCTCTCTAATTAAGGAGAGCCTTGGGTGGTATGCCTATTTTTCTGTGATTAGATTGGTTCAGATTCGTTGGCCTTCTTAGTATATCCATAAACACTAAGGGTTTTAGGGAAGTTTCACCCATTACATTCACCTTTTTGCGATCTCAGTGGTTCATGTTGTTTGATCACTCACATCAGATTCTATTACATCCATTTTGTATGAACAAACACTAAAGTTTCAGGAGTGTTGTTTAGTATGTCTAACTTCTTGCAATTTAAGTGGTTCATGTCTTTACGCTGATTACATTGGGTTCTAATCCTCCATTTCATACCGACAAATGCTGAGGCTTTTAGGATGTATTCTCTGTTATATATGCTGTTCTGTTGTCTGATAGGTTTGTATTTGTTAGATTAATCACATAAAAATCTTCTACAAGCATTCAAAATGGGCAGGCACTCATGGATTCCGAGAGGATTGTCTACTAAGTCTGCTCTGCAGTGATATGATTGATTAATATTTGATTTTATGGACATGCAATAAGGCTTCGCGAGAGTGTTATCCAGAGTGTCTGCTTTCCTGTAATCTGATTGGTTTAGGCTTTTGTGATTGATCACAATTGGTTTCTATGACCTTCGTTTTGTATGAACAAACAGTTATGGTTTCAGAGGAATAGCTCTACTATATCTACCATTTCTATATATGATTGATTTATTTCCATATTTGCTTGACTAATCACACTGGATTCTATTAACTTCATTTTATATTCACAAGTACTAGTTTTTAACAAGATTTTCCACTATTCCTTATCCTTATGATCTAATTCTGATTCATTTTTGTTGGATTAATCACTCAGGTTTCTGTTACCTCTGTCTTTTTATGGACAAACTCTAAGGCTTTAAGAGATTGTGTTACCTACGTCTACATCTGCCTTCCTGTGATTTGTTTGGTTCATGTTTATTCAAATGATCAAAACAGTTCTTATTACCTTCATTTTGTATGAACAAGAGCTGAGGCCTTAAGACTGTTTTATACACCATGTGTGCCATTCTGTAGTCTGACTGGATTATGTTTGTTTAATTAATCACACCCTTTATTTTGTATGGAAAAGCACTGTATCTGCCTTTCTGAGATGTAATTAATAATATCTGTTTGATTGACAAAATAAGTTTCTCTGACCTCCATTTTTTATGGACAGCCACTAATACTTAAGGACAGTGTTCTCCAATCACTTTTCTTTCTTGTGACCTCAATGCACCATCTTTTTTTGGGATCGATCTCATCAGATACTATGACCTCCATTTTTTAAGGGCAGAAACCGAGGGTATTAGTAGAATTTCATCAACTAAGTTGAACTTCCTGGGCACTTAACACTTCATACTGTTTGATTAATTATAGTGAATTCTTTTATATCCATTTTGTACAGACAAGCAATAAAGTTTAGATTTTTTTCCAGATTTGTCTACTATCCTTTCATCTGAATAGTTAATCTTTTTTGAGATGAACCCTTTCAGATTCTTTGGCCTCCATTTTGTGTGGACTGACATTCAGGGTTTTAGGAAAGTTTCGTCCAATATGTTCAGCTCATTGTGAACTTATCTGATGATATTTGACTGAGTAATGTCATCGGATTCATTTGCATCCATTCTGTACGGAAATAGCATTCACCAGTATGTCCGCCTTCTTGTGATTTCACTTTCCTTGTTTCTTTGAGTGGTCACAAAAACAAGGTATCATTCTTTCATGATAACTTACTTTCGCTACCATGCACACACTATATATATATATATATATATATATATATATATATATATATATATATATATATATATATATATATATATATATATATATATATATATATATATATATATATAGTGATCAATTGCTTGCCCTTGGGCTGCATCTTTCTCAGTTTGGGGCAAAAGTCCGTTTGAGCCCCTAAAAGCGCACGAAGCTATACCTTATAAAACTAAACTGCAAAGTTACAAAACTAAAAAGCGACATGGAAAAGCTAAATATGAACTTATAGCAATAAACGAAAAGGTTCCAAATTAAACTTGGTCACAAGATTCCATGGCCTTCGTTGTATACAGATAAAATTAAGGCTTCTAGTAGTGGTTAGTGGCGTGGAGTGCCACTCTGATGCCGTGGGTTCGCGACTCCCCCAGGGTGATGATAAATCACTGGCTCTGTATCTTGATCAGGTGT
>NC_089796.1:28321094-28328594 GCF_040412425.1 Macrobrachium rosenbergii
GAGTTCAGGATCTCAGGTCCGTTGTTATAATTGTAACAGGCAGGGCCATACTAAGAAGTTTTGTAGGGTGAAATATTGTGGCGCTTGCAAGTTTGTATATCATGATTGGCAGTTTTGCCCACTTCTTAAACAGAATGAGTCTAGAAGCACACCTCAGGGCATTGGTCTGGCAGGTAGGAGAACTCCTTGACGGTTTTTTTTGAGAGCTTTCCTTTTTCTCTGACTTATTACTTGCGCTCTGTCTGGGCAGAGTGCCTTTCCATTTAGTACAATTAGTGGTACCTCACCCTAGTGCAAACAAGAAAAAGTCCTGTGTGACTAAGCAACTGCACCTGTACCTCGAGATACAGAGTGCCATCAGTGTGACCTCTGCAAGGCACACTTAGCCACAGTGCCACTTTATTGAAAAGGTGCCATTCCCTTGAAGTGTCACCACAGTTAAAGGACGCTTCTCCAAATCACTTTCCTTCCTGGACCAACTACCTTACCCGTCCGAATCTACAAGAACCATGGGGACCAAACGCTACCAAGCCTTCATGAACCTGGGGAAGGAGGTGGGTCTCACAAGAAAAGACCTCGCCGACTGGATCAAGGAAGAGCTGGATGACTTGGCCAAGAAGGAGAGGGAAGAAAGAACAGAATGGAGGAAGTATGCTGAAGAACAACAGCAGTACGAGCTAGCTCTCAAGGAAAAGGAGCTGGAGAAGGTTCAAAAGGAAAGTGCTGAGGCTCTAGCTACCCAACAGCCTCCAACCCCACACTGGCTGTGCCAAATACGCCCATCTCCAGCATCAATTCTTGGATTCCCAAGTGAATGGAGGATGAGCCAGAGGTGTGGTTGGATGAAATGGAAACCCTCTTTGACAATTACACCACCACTGAGATGAAAAGGGCCTTGGTACTTTCCAAGCATATGGAAGGTAAGGCCAAGGCTGTCCTCCACTTGTCAGAGAGAGGTCAGAAGTGAAACATGAGAATGTTTGTAGGGTGATAACGAAAACCTATGAGATCACCCCGGAAAAATGGAGACAATGGTTTAGAGACCTCCCCCATAGAAGTCGGTCAGTCTTGGTTCTGAATGGACCTATCACAAGACCCAAGCTGGTTCTCGCTGGCTTGAGTCCATGTCATGCACAGAATTTGAGGATCTGTTTAACAGGAACATGATGGAGGAATTCTTCCAGTGTGCTCCTGGCCTCCTCTCTGTGCACCTCAACAATATGCAGCCCAAGACAATCATGGATGCCTGTTGTATGGCTGATGATTAGGAGACCTACAACCAATCCAATAGTATATCTAACTGGCACATAGTGCCCCCCCCCCAGATACCTCTCAGGCCCAGCTCACCCGAAAAACAGACTCCCTTCCAGACCGGTATGCTAGTTCTGCAAGAAGGTGGGATACTCTGAAGTCAAGTGCCTCTTCAAAAAGGTAGCAAACAAGCAGCACCTTCTCAGTCACCCAGACTTCCTCTCCTTCTGACTCCATGCCAACTTCTCCCCCAAGAGTCACCGTGGGCAGACAAGCCCCACCAAAGGGCCCCTGCCAAGACTGTGGCTCTCTGGGACACTATAGTGCCGGCTATCCTTTTTTACCCAAACTGAGTGTCCAGCCTCTCGGGGTGATTTATCTTCAGCAGCCCAGCTGAGGAGGACATGGCACTGATCAAGTTGACAAAGCTGGTGGAGGTAACATGCTCTTGGTGGTGCCCCTTGATGGCTCTAGCCTGCCAGTGCACCTACTGGTTACAGTAGACACTGCAGCAGGCATCAGCTTGATTGTCAGGCACCAAGTGCCATCCAGTGCCACTGTTGATGAGAAAACACGGTGAGAGATGAAATGGATAGAAAGCCACACCAAAGCCATTCCCTCAGTCGAGCTCCAGGTCACGACACCTTGGGGCACGCTACCTCACCGCATTGGCATGGTGAGTGGAATCAGGCTAGGAGTGGAATTTCTGTAGGGCTGGGACCTCCTCTGGGGAGGCCATTCCACAACCCCACTCCATAGCCCTACTACCTCCACAATGGAGGCATTGACTTGGACATCACCAACCATAAGCACAGCTACTTTGACTGGTGTGCCACCAAAGAAGAATTACCTTCCGCCCAGTGAAGTGGTCAACGGAAGGGACACACTCCATGCAACTCCAGTCCTAGTCCTCCCTCCTCACTAAAAGATGGCCACCAAAGACGTTGACAAAACACAGCACCGCTGTCGCATGTGCAAGGTGACAGGCCACTCCACTAATTGGGAGGGTTGCCCTAATAAGCAACTCACAGCGGGTGCCATGAATCAGAAAACTCCAAGAGGCCCTGACCTCCAGCTGGGACAAAAATCTCTGTCTCAGCCCAACTCAAGCCATCCATAAGGTATTGCACCTCCAACCCCTCGTCAGGCATACCTGACCATCAATCTCTGCCAGTGCCACTTGTGAGCCCTGAGCAGTACCATGCTCCATCCATCTTGGATGTTGAGCCGCCATGCGACTTGAACTCTTTGTCTGACCCTGACATGGTGCCAGTACCAGAGCCCAATCATGACACAGATCCTCGTTCGCGAGATCCACCAACCCTCAAGGAGTTGGTTCTGTTAAATTGTAAGTCTCTGGCACCAGCCACTTCTTCCTCACCACATTCGTCAGGAGAGGATAATCCTCTGGTGGACCTTACTGCTATGCATTCTGTGGAGGACCAGGAACTGGCCTCCCTGAATGCAGCATTATTGGATTTTAGTGGTAAGTCTGACTTTGACAAATTGATTCCCAGTGTATATGCTTTTTTTTCCTTCAACTGAATCTCTCATTTTTCTTTGTTCAAAATCCATTCTAAAAGAAGTCCCTGAATAAGAGCCCTAGTACAGTTCATTCCCTTATGAAGTTCCTATATTAGTCGAACTTAGTGCTGTATAGTGATATAACCTTCATTAACCCTTCGTGGTGTTTAAATCATTATTCATGATATAAGTGAAACTGCAGTTCTTGAAATCAAATATCACGAGAGATATATTATTTTATATTAGTGTTATCTGGATGATTTATTTCCAGATGTATATGTACACCTTGAAGCTTGGTTTTTCCTCTCTTCCTCGGAGATATTTGCAATCCTTAGTGTTTAGAAGCAACATTCACATTCTTTGAACATCAACTGTTTCAAGAAAACCCTTAGGAGAGGTTCAGATCTGTTGTGCATTGCAGTTTTAATATACTCGTCCTGATTAGGATTAAATTTCCAAGCTGCTGTTTAGCTCGCGTAAATACTCTAATTTTGATGCTTTGTTTTGTTTGGAACTAGTTTCATTAGGTTTAATTAACTCATCTTGTTGTGTGAAATAAATGTTATTTTTGTGCTGATTAGTTTCAAACTGACAACCTTTCTCCATTGTAGGTTGTTGTCATTTATAGCTTTGTTGGCCTTAACTGTCAGGTTACATAGGTCCAGTGCATGCAAGATAGCAGTCATTTAATTAATCAGTTAATTAACTGTCCACCTATGTAACAATATATATATATATATATATATATATATATATATATATATATATATATATATATATATATATATATATATATATATATATTTATATATATATAGACACACACACACACACACACACACACACATATATATATATATATATATATATATATATATATATATATATATATAGACACACACACACACACACACACACACATATATATATATATATATATATATATATATATATATATATATATATATATATATATATATATATATATATATTCCAACACTAGAGCTGCAGCTCTCGAAATCATCACTCGTAGGCGTCCAGGGAAAGGCACTCAATACAGCTGATAGTTTATTCCTAATGCCGACGTTTCACAACTACATTGTTGTATTTTCAAGGCTGAAAAACAGCGAGCTGACTCAATAATTAATCATAAAAACATTTATTACAACAACTGATTAAAAACACTACATTATTGTCTCATTTAAAATGCTAATTCTTTTAAAAATATCAAAGGCACCATGACACTAAAAGAAAGACCTACCCAGACGGGAGCTAAAAAAAGACTGTTGAAGGAAGGAGAGAAAAATACAAATTAAAACACAAATAGATAAAAAGGAGAAAACAAGGTAACAATAAGGCAAATAGAACCATTAAGCAATAAACAGCTGAGTGGATGATGTTTGGGTGTTCAATGATGGAACTGTTAATTTTATCATTATGGATTCTAAGGTTGTTAAGTCACTGTCTTTTTGTGTTTGTCCTATTATTCGAAAGTCTTTGTTGTCTATGAGTGGTTTTGCAAAATTTCGAATGATTCCTTATGTTGGATTGTTCCGGGCTGGACAATCTGCTCCCGGTTCGGAAGCTAACTCCTCTATGGGCGTCTATGCGTACCCTCAGCAGTCTTTTGTTACATCCAACGTAAGTCCCCTGGTTACACCTGGGGCAAGTATACTTGTAAACGACGTTGGATATAAACAATGGACTAACTTTGTCCTTGAGCTTGAAAAAGGACCCGATGGCGCAAGGATTTTGGGGGATTAATTTTAGGTTCAGTGCAGGTAGTTCTCTCTGAAATAAATTTAGACATTTTTTCCTAAAATTATCGTCATATAGGTAATGGAACGTTGCAAACATTTTCAGTTTTTGTACCGTGTGGATGGCCGTGGGTTTTTTAATTTTTTGATTTAAAAACCTGTTTAAAGCCCTGAAAAAGGGTTTTTGAGGAAAACAGTTGTTTTTGAAGTAGTTAGCCAGGGTTACGATCTCTTCATGGAAGTTCATCCAATTCGATGAGTGTGTAAAGGCCCTGTGGAGGAGAGTAGAAATGGAGTTTAATTTAAAATTAAAATAACTGAAGCAATAAAAAACTTGGGTGGCCAGTTGATTAACTGATTAATCAAATAACTGCTTATCTTGCATGCACCAGACACACACACACACACACACACATGTATATATATATATATATATATATATATATATATATATATATATATATATATATATATATATATATGTGTGTGTGTGTGTGTGTGTGTGTGTGTGTGTGTATGTGTATATATATATATATATATATATATATATATATATATATATATATATATATATATATATGAACATAAAAGGCCCATAAAACACTACTTCAAAGTGGCAACCATGTATTTCGAGCGCTTCCTTCTGTGCCCCTGTTCACTGGTAAAATATGGACAGATGAAATGTTACAAGAGTATCTATACAAAGTATATGTAGGTGTGGCAGTACGTCTCCGATGGTATGCAGGTGACCGTTTCCCAAGAAGGAAGGAAAGTAAACAATTCCCTAGTGGTTTTTGGCCTCATTAACTTCTGTCTGGCATACTCTGTATGTTTCTGTACTGTATGTGCATTATACATGAATTCACACAGTACCCAAACACACAGGCATACTATCTATCTATCTATCTATCTATCTATCTATTTATATAAATTATATATATATATATATATATATATTTATATATATAATATATATATATATATATATATATATATATATATATATATATATATATATATATATATATATATATATATATATATATATATATATATATATATATATATATATATGTATGTATATATATATATATATATATATATATATATATATATATATATATATATATATATATATATATATATATATATATATATATATATACACGTATGCATCTGTCTGTACAAGTTTAATTAAGGCAAATTTTATATTATGTCTTATGTGTATATTCTAATATTTATATTGTTGTTTGCAGAACTGTTGACTGAAATATATATTCAGGATTAAACAAATATGAAATGCTTACTCTCATTCTTGCTTCTTCCAGTCGTCGTTTGGGGTAAGCAAGAAACGGTCTCCATTCCGTAATCTTTTCTACAATCGATGGTTCTTAACTTTATTTGTGTGTATGTTTCTTTTCTCTGCAACGTCATTTGTTAACGAATGTTTAGTATTAACTCCATTAATGAGTAATACTTTTTTCTTTCCTTGTACTGGTAAAAAATTGTGACGATAATAAAATACTTTCTGGTCACTCTACTGGGGGATCACAGATGATATAATTATACGAAAACTAAAGTTTTTGTCCTAAGGAGAAGGGAATAGTACTAAAATGAAAGAGCAAAGAACAAAGTCAGTTATGCTAGTACCGTAATCATCATTAACGAAATCGTAATTATTCCCAGGATGCTATCTCTGATTTTTCTGCATACAAAATATCAATTCCAAAAGCCTTTCAGGCTACTGCGACCCGGAATTCACAAGAGTCGGAGAACAATGCTTGTCCTTTGTGACCCAGTATCACCTGACCTTCGAAGAGGCCAGTGAATACTGCAATGAGATGAGAGGAGCATCTCTGGTGACCATTGACTCTGCCAGACAATTCAAGACTCTGGTGGACTACATTTACGCCTCAGGTAATTCTGTCGTTGTGTTTACCACTCTGTTTCTAGGCAGCATCAAGGCTTGTTTATAAGGCAGAGGTTCCTCAGTTCTAACAGCATTGCTTCATGGTTTTATTAATTATTAGCATCCTTAGTTATTTTCTAACATGCCTTAGCTTTCACCTAGTTGAACATGGTATAGCTCTCCTTTTCCAGCTATCAGGTTGAAAAGAGTCATCGCGTGAGTTCTGAGTCTAGAAATTTTCGTTGCTTTATAGCGTATATATATATATATATATATATATATATATATATATATATATATATATATATATATATATATATATATATATATATATATATATATATACATATGTGTGTGTGTGTGCATGTGTGTGCATGTTTCAATTTTATGCTGCTAGCACTTATTCGTATTTGGTAGATTTGGCAATTTCTTCGTACTGGGTCGATGGAAATGACAAAGAAACAGAAGGCGTTTGGATTTCGTCATCCGGCAACAAATTTCCGATGGGGACGCCTTTCTGGGTGGGCTATCCAACCTTTCAAGAACCAAATGGAATTAGGAGAGAAAATTGCGCCCATCTCTATGATTCAGCTAAGTTCTACATAAATGACAGTCCTTGTAACAGAACAAATCCCTTCATTTGTGAGCAAGCAGATGTCCCTCCAACGAGGAAAATCCAATGTAAGTTCTTCAGGAGAGTCAATAGAGCTACTTCAATTGCATTCACACTTTTCCTTGACTTGGTTTACAGCCACTGCTTGGTTTTTCACGTTTAGCAATTCCGGTTTTGTACTGACAAATATTTATAATTCATAAACTTATATGCTCATTCGACTTACAATGTTTTTTCAACTATGTGCATTGTATTGTTTCACAGTCTGACTAGGAAGAGAGTTATTTTTTCAATTATTTTGATATATATATATATATATATATATATATATATATATATATATATATATATATATATATACATACACACAGACACACACACACACAAACATATATATATATATATATATATATATATATATATATATATATATATATATATATATT
>NC_089796.1:28333594-28411094 GCF_040412425.1 Macrobrachium rosenbergii
TGTATATATATATATATATATATATATATATATATATATATATATATATATATATATATATATATATATATATATATATATATATATATATATATATATATATATATATATATATATATATATATATATATATATATATATATATATATATATATATATATATATATATATATATATATATATATATATATATATATATATATATATATATATATATATATATATATATATATATATATATATATATATATATATATATGTCACGTTAGTGATGGTTTTGGGAACTGCTGGTTCCCCAGCTCGTTCCCTTTTGTGGATTGCTGCCTCCTTACCTTCAAGTTTTTTTTGTTTTGATGTTCTCGTCGGTGAGCTGCCGTTTTCTTTTAGCCAGTCGGGTCTGGTAGGGCAGCGAAAGGTAGCGGCAGTGGCAGCAGCAGCAGGCAGTTTTTGAGTCGACGTTGGTCGAGTTTTTGAGCAGCAATTGAGCACGCCTACGAAGTGGAGCACGTCGTAGAGGTGGAGTGTGACCATGAGTAGTCGTGTGACCACGAGCTGCTCATCTTTGATGACAGCGTGAGGCTGTCCTGGCGTCTCCATCGGGGTTTTTTCTGGTTGGTGGGTTTTGTCCCTGTCGTGCAGCTGAGGGCTGTCTTGGTGCCCTGATGGAGGACGGATGTTTGTTTGTTTTTTTCTGCCTGCTGTTGTTTATTTTTGCCTTTTTTTTTTTTTAAAGCTACTTTTTTATTTTAACTTGATTTTGTTTAGTGCTGCCTTTTGGTTTTTCTTGTATTTATGGTTTTATCTTTTACCAGACCTGACTCACTTGTAAATAATTATAACTTAACTTTGTAAATAAATTAATATTAAGCTTATTTTATTGTTTTTTGTTGTTTTTCCCTCCTTTGTTTGTTGCATCTGCCGTCAGTCATGACAGCCCCGTCCTGAGTATGTTAAAGAACCTGCATAACGGCCCACTGGGTCGTTACAATGGCGACCGTGACAGGACAGCTCTGTTTTGGCTGGCGGGTTGTTCTGACATTGGAGGGATCATGAAGTGTAAAAAAAAAAAAATTTTTTTTTTTTCTTTTAGGTGGGGAGGTGTCACGTTAAGTGATGGTTTTGCGAGGGAACTGCTGGTTCCCGCCGTTCCCTTTTGTGGATTGCTGCCTCCTTACCTTCAAGTTTTTTTTTGTTTTGATGTTCTCGTCGGTGACGTTTTTTCTTTAGCCAGTCGGGTCTGGTAACGAAGGTAGCGGCAGTAGTTTTGAGTCGACGTTGGTCGAGTTTTTTGAGCAGCAAATTGGAGCACGCCCTACCCAGTGGGCACGTCGTGAGGTGGAGTGTGACCATGAGTAGTCGTGTGACCACGAGCTGCTCATCTTTGATGACAGCGTGAGGCTGTCCTGACGTCTCCATCGGGGTTTTCTGGTTGGTGGGTTTTGTCCCTGTTGCAGCTGACGATGGAATTTTTTTTTTTTCTGCCTGCTGTTGTTTTTTTTTTTTTTTTTTTTAAAGCTACTTTTTTTATTTTAACTTGATTTTGTTTAGTGCTGCCTTTTGGTTTTTCTTGTATTTATGGTTTTTATCTCTTTTTACCAGACCTGACTCACTTGTAAATAATTATAACTTAACTTTGTAAATAAATTAATATAAAGCTTATTTTATTGTTTTTGTTGTTTTCCCTCCTTTGTTTGTTGCATCTGCCGTCAGTCATGACAGCCCCGTCCTGAGTATGTTAACCTGCATAACGGCCCACTCGGTCGTTACAATATATATATATATATATATATATATATATATATATATATATATATATATATATATATATATAATATATATATATATATATATATATATATATATATATATATATATATATATATATATATGTATGTATGTATATACACATACTTGCATACAACGTACGAAATAAAAACAAGCATATACATTGGTGTTTAAGACTTTTTTCCACGATAACGACACCAACGGAAGTATTTTCTAGATTTCTTCGTAACCAAAATAGCTTCTTTTAATCATTATATATTTATTCTCCCTAAAAGGTCTAGTTTATCAAAACAAATATATCTTAATTTTTGCAAGAAAAACGATAATAATTTCCTCGTGTGTAAATTATATTTAAGATAGTCTCAGCTTTTTGTTCCTAAACTGTTGTTATTTTATTCTTTTCGTTTGTTTTCAAATAAAGGAGGTTAACACATGTAAAAAAATTTCAGTCAATTATCAGTGCTCACTGGTAGATATTTGTATCTAAAAATACAAGGAATTACTAGTCTTTGGTTCTGTGATAAATGACTGCTTATGAAAGCGCATTTTTAAATTGTGTGATGATTTATATTTTAATTGTTACCTTTTTCTGTATGGGTGCCTTTTATTCATGTTATATATGAACATTCCAAAATCTTTTATTCTCACTCTTTTATTTCTAGTGAAATCATCTTCCAGGAACTTGCTCTGTGTATTAAGTGGAGATTAGTTTTTTAACATCCTCACGTTAATAATAATAATAATAATAATAATAATAATAATAATAATAATAATAATAATAATAATAATAATAATAATAATAATAATAATAATAATAATAGGTTTTATTGAATATTATTGCTGTTTCAGCTGCATTTATTTTGTAGAAGACTTTTTCTATTTTTCTTATTGCGGACTCTTCATTGGAGGTGAGTGCTAACAGCTCGCCTATATTTATCATTTCATGGGGGAAAAGTAAAAATCTGGATTCTGTTTTTTATATATTCTATACAGTTAGAGTATTATGACATATAGTTGCTAAACACTTGTTGCCGCGACGTTTCGACAGACTCTTCTGTCATTCTCCAGCGGGAGCTAGTAGAGACTGGCAGGCTGCATAGGTCCTTCCGAATTTATACACGGGCTTCAGCGGGGTCATGCAACCAATCAAAATTCGCCGTCCATAAGCCCCGCTGAAGCCCGTGTATAAATTCGGAAGGACCTATGCAGCCTGCCGGTTCTCTACTAGCTCCTGCTGGAGAATGGCAGAAGAGTCTGTCGAAACATCGCGGCAACAAGCGTTTAGCAACTATATGTCATAATATTCTAACTGTATAGAATATATAAAAAGCCAAAAAAAAAAAAAGCAGAATCCAGATTTTTTACTTTTCCCCCCATGAAATGACAAGTATAGGCGAGCTGTTAGCACGCACCTCCAATGAAGAGAAGTCACAATAAGAAAAATAGAAAAAGTCTTCTATTAAAATAAATGCAGCTGAAGCAGCAATAATATTCAATAAAACCTGTTTAAAAGAGGGTCTGTGCCAAATAATAATAATAATAATAATAATAATAATAATAATAATAATAATAATAATAATAATAATAATAATAATAATAATAGTTACATAAGAAAAAAAAATGCACATTTCACTCAAATTTCTTTCATAGACGAACCACCCAAGGTCACATCATGCCCCATGCATTACGTGGAAGTCGGGGGCAAGTGTCTGTCTTTTATGACCTATGAAGCGGACTCGTGGGAAAGCGCCAAACTTCGCTGCCGAGATAAAGAAGGGAACTTGGCTATCGTCGATGACATCGAGTTGTTGAGGGAGATTAATCTCTATCTACAAGCAGAGGGTAAGAGAGCATTGGAGAGAATCCACGTCTTAAAGCAAAATTTGTTGGGTGGAAATTAGAACCTATAGAAAAATTCTATGAATTAGTCTTTTTAAAGCCAAAACATTTTAGAAACTCTCTTCCTCTTTGAATTATGTTTGCCTGGCAAACAAATACCCTCTTTCCCTGCCCCTTTCTTTTAATGAATAAGGAATCTCGAGAACAAAAGCCCGTCTCTCTCTCTCTCTCTCTCTCTCTCTCTCTCTCATATATAAATCCCCAAGTTTTACAAACTGACACGGGGACATCTTTTGTCCTTTCCTATATAATCATCCCTCCAGTCATGGACTGTATTATTATTATTATTATTATTATTATTATTATTATTATTATTATTATTATTATTATTATTATTTTGCTGTCGTCCTCATTACCACCATCATCGTGACTTGAAGAGACATCACGATCACAAAATGCTGTATATTTCATGTTGTCCTTTCTTAACAGGATTAACTGACCACGATTTCTGGTTGGGAGCATCAGACGCCCAGGCTGAGGGCCAGTGGCTGTGGACGGATGGATCTGCAGTGCCTATGGGTAAGATCTCTCTTTTTTTTTTTTTTTGGTGTAGAGACCGAGTCGTGCAAGGAAAAAAATGGTCCCACACGGAAAATAGTTCAGTGTATTTCACTAATTCATAGATGATTAACCTGCATTGTAAAAATGCTGATAAAATTTAGCTTTCATAATCTGGACTGAATGGTATGAAAGTTAATCCAAATGTTTTACCTTTTAAATCTGGAGCCCCCCCAAGTACCTGTGTAACAGATTAATGTCAATTCAAGTGGAAGATCTTTCTAGTTACGAGGTTCACCAATTTTTCCATCACTTATAATTCTCTTCAGGTCTGTGCTTTACGACGTAACTTGGGTTTTCCGTCCTACTAGATTTCTCTTATGAAAGGAAAAGATACAGTCATCTACACTGTCATCCCTCATAGGTGATGATTTTGGTTTGGAACACTTCCTTTGGGATGAACATGCAATGTTTATCTGTTCCAGGAAAATTATGAAAGTTCATGATTGTCGTTCTTTCAGTTAGTTTTCAACCTAACAATAGATTGTTAATATCGGTGAAGAAAAAATCTAAAATTTTTAACTAAAATGAAACGTTCTTTAGAGAACTGCAAAACTTGTACACATGTTCTTGGCATCTGAGGAAACTGTAGAGTACCAGTGTCCTCTGTTAAGAAAGGTTCTTAACAGAGTTCTTGTGCCACCGACTGGATGGCTCTTTAACTTTCACATCCAATCATTCTCTCATGCGTCTGACTAAGCTGGCCATCTTTAATTCTGCCTGGCTAAATTTAACTTTCCCCTCTCCTTTACAAATCCCTTAGACTAGCACAATCACAGTATTCATGCGTGGCTCTGTTCTGAGGAAACCACCTGAAGATTGATAACACTGAGTATAATCACTCCACTGTACTTACACATAAGCATACTGCATTTCATATTTTAGATTGAGATTGAAAACAGTTAAAATATATATATATATACATTATATATATATATATATATATATATATATATATATATATATATATATATATATATATATATATATATATATATGAGAGAGAGAGAGAGAGAGAGAGAGAGATAAAATTTCTTTTTATTTCTTAATATTATCAGAACGCCCTTTGGGGCCTATCCCCAGACCGTAGCCAAGAACCAGATGGGGGAGTCAACGAAAACCACTTGGCACTTCTGAGTAAGGGTTATTTTTACTTCCGTGATGCCAACGGAACCATTCTCTTCCATCCCTTATGTCAGTTGACCGGGTAATAGGCCCGCTACATTTTCGGCTGTTAACAACACTCACTTGATTCATATAAGTAATTCGAATTTCATTCTTTGACTAAACAAGCTTTAGACTTTTTTTCATGTGGTGTGATCATGAAACGTTGTCGATTTAAAAAAAAAAATAGGCAATAATAAAGGTGTCACTGTTGTTAAGTAATTTCTTATTTCTCCTATGTCTTTACAGCTAAACCTGATCCTTTCTCTGTTATGAATGCTATTTGATAATTCAAATTCGGTAATACCTTTTTAACCCTTTGCCTAATCGTTTTCGTCTTCACCACTTCCAATAATGCAGCCTTCACCTGCGTGAGGGCCAAAGTTGATTCGCTGGAGAGGAGAAGCACCTTAGCCAAGATCCAATAACTCTCTCCTGAGATTTTGATGACCTATGGTTGTTGTTATTATTATTATTATTATTATTATTATTATTATTATTATTATTATTATTATTATTATTATTATTATTCAGAAGACGAAACGTATTCATATTGAACAAGCCCACAGGGGCAATTGACTTGAAATTCAAGCTTCCAAAGAATATGGTGTTCATTAGGAAAAAGTATGATGGGGTAAAGGGAAATATAAAAAGAGATCCCACTTAATCAAAAAGAAAGAAAATAAATGAATAGATAAAAATGCAAAAAAGCTATTATCATTAACTTGCTTATTAGCTCGAAAACGTGGTACTTGGCACACATTTATCCCATGCCAAAAGAATTTTATGCGGATTAGGAAAAAAATATTTTTCGTCACATCTGCAACAATGGTTATCAGCCAAATAAACAAAAAACGTTAAACTTGACTTGGCTAAAGATCAAAGAGGGAATGTTAATAAATACATTCTATAAGTCTCAAGTAATGTTGGTATCCAGCTTTTTAAACGTATACTTAATGAGTCCTTTTATTATGTGTTTACGTATTACTGCATGTATATTTGTGTAAATGATATAATTCCTAGACCAAGTTTAGGTATGCCTGCTTCGTTTATTGTGACACCGTATAGAAATATTGTCATCAATTAAGGATCTTATTCCACAGCGAAACTTTCCCATTTATGACAAATAACGTTATGTATAATGAGTTATTTAGTGTTAACGGTGTAGCAACAGCTCTTGAAAAATACCCTTGTTATGGCTGCAAATTAATATGGAATAAAATTAATGTCAAATTATGACAGAAATATGTGTTGGTATGAACACGAGGCTTTGCCTTCTAAGAGAAAGATTTGTCGGTTGAGTGTAGTAAATAATAGCATTTGTGAAGACTGTAAAGAAGAAACTATTCTTCATACTGTATACTTTTGTAAAAGAAATAACGGAATTGTGTTGTGGTTGAAGAAAACCCTACGTAATGTATGTTCTATTAGGTTTCCCCAGATGTTAAAGCTGTTGTATTTTGATCTTCCACATATGAAAAAGAAAGAATGGATTGATGCTGTTTTGATAATTGAATTGTGGGTGAACAGAGATGCGAGGTTAAATTACCATAAATTGAGGGAAAAATTGATTGGTAAAATAATGGCACATAGATCCATAATTATTGAAACACTGAAGAAAAAGTGTACAGTTTAATTTTGTAAAAAATTCTTTGATATAAATATGTATGATTTACTGTGATGTAATTATTTGCTGTATATAACTGGCTGTTCAATAACTTTTATAAGTTTTAAGCCATTTTTTAAAAATATAAGTATATGTATAACCATAAGTAACAGAATGAAAAAGTATTTATAATGTAATTATAAAAAAATTCATATATTCTGGTTACAGTTTGAATAAAACTCGTGTGTGTGTATTATATATATATATATATATATATATATATATATATATATATATATATATATATATATATATATATATATATATATATATATATATATATATATATATATATATATATATATATATATATATATATATATATATATATCCGATGGATATATATATATTTATACAAATGATAAATGAATATATATATATATATATATAAATATATATATATATATATATATATATATATATAATATATATCTATATACTATTTTTATATTGTATATAATCGGCAATGAACCTCATGACAGTTCTACAAATGCTCTTATTATAAAATCAAATTGATTTATATACAATAATAGCTACTGAATATCTCCGCTATGGAATATCTCAGATGGTGAATGTCGCCTTGAAGGAATTTATACAAATGATAAATGAATATGGTATCGTCGGGACACGAACCCTTGACACGAAACCTGTTCAGCGACTCCAGTAGATGCTACCCACTGAGCTATCAAGAGATGTATAAGTCTTTGCTGAGTCTGCTGTACTGTTTTTACCCGTTGTCAGCGGGGAAATTGTACTTAACCTCGGCAATGACCCACCTCCACCATGACAGTTCATTGGTAAGTTTGGAACACGCAGCTCTTATTATGAAATTTTTTTATCACACCGTGATTTATATACAATAATGAAGCTACAAATGTCACTTAATATCAAATTCACGCTACCTCGGGAATATCTCAGATGGTGAATTGTCGCCGAAGGGGAATTTATAAAAGTGATAAATGAATATGGTATCGTCGGGACGCGAATCCTTGACACGAAACCTATTCAGCGACTCCAGTAGACGCTACCCACTAGGCTATCAAGGGAGGTATAAGTCTTTGCTGAGTCTGCTATACTGTTTTTCCCGTCATGAGCGGGGAAATTGTACTTAGCCTCGGCAATGACCCACCTCCGCCATGACAGTTCATTGGTACGTTTGGAACATGCAGCTCTTATTATGAAATTTTTTATCACACCGTCATATATATACAATCATGAAGCTACAAATGTCGCTTAATATCAAATTCATGCTACCTCCGGAATATCTCTGATGAAGAATTGTCGCCGAAGGGGAATTTATATAAGTGATAAATGAATATGGTATCGTCGGGACACGAACCCTTGACACGAAACTTATTCAGAGACTCCATTAGACGCTACCCACTGAGCTATCAAGAGAGGTATAAGTCTTTGCCGAGTCTGCTGTACTGTTTTTACCTGTCATGAGCAGGGAAATTGTACTTAGCCTCGGCAATGACCCACCTCCACCATGACAGTTCATTGGTACGTTTGGAACATGCAACTCTTATTATGAAATTTTTTATCACACCGTGATTTAAATACAATCATGAAGCTACAAATGTCGCTTAATATCAAATTCACGCTACCTCGGGAATATCTCCGATAGAGAATTGTCGCCTAAGGGAAATTTATATAAGTGATAAATGAATATGGTATCGTCGGGACACGAACCCTTGATAGGAAACCTATTCAGTGACTCCAGTAGACGCTACCCACTGAGCTATCAAGAGAGGTAAAAGTCTTTGCCGAGTCTGCTGTACTGTTTTTACCCGTCGTGAACGGGGAAATTGTATTTAGCCTCGGCAATGAACCACCTCCGCCCTGACAGTTCATTGGTACGTTTGGAACATGCAGCTCTTATTATAAAATTTTTTATCACACCTTGATTTATATACAATCATGAAGCTACAAATGTCGCTAAATATCAAATTCACACTACCTCGGGAATATCTCCGATGGAGAATTGTCGCCGAAGGGGAATTTATATAAGTGATAAATGAACATGGTATCGTCGGGGCACAAACCCTTAACACGAAACCTATTCAGCGACTCCAGTAGACGCTACCCACTGAGTTATCAAGAGAGGTATAAGTCTTTGCCGAGTCTGCTGTACTGTTTTTACCTGTAGTGAGCGGGGAAATTGTACTTAGCCTCGGCAATGACCCACCTCCGCCATGACAGTTCATTGGTACATTTGAAGTTCGCAGCTCTTATTATGAAATTTTTATCACGCTGTGATTTATATACAATCATGAAGCTGAATAGGTTTCGTGTCAAGGGTTCATATCCCGACGATACCATATTCATTTATCACTTATATAAATTCCCCTTTGGTGACAATTCTCCATCGGAGATATTCCCTAGGTAGTTTGAATTTGATATTAAGCGACATTTATAGCTTCATTATTGTATATAAATCACGGTTTGATAAAAAATTTCATAATAAGAGCTGCGTGTTCCAAACGTACCAGTGAACATTCATGGCGGAGGTGGGTCATTGCCGAGGCTAAGTATAATTTCCACGCTCACGACGAGAAAAACAGTACAGCAGACTCGGCAAAGAATTATACCTCTCTTGATAGCTCAGTGGGTAGCGTCAACTGGAGTCGCTGAATAGGTTTCCTGTCAAGGGTTCATGACTCGACGATACCATATTCATTTATCACTTATATAAATTCCCCTTCGGTGACAATTCTCCATCGGAGATATTCCCGAGGTTGCGTGAATTTTATATTAAGCGACATTTGTAGCTTCATGATTGTATATAAATCATGGTGTGATAAAAAATGTCATAATAAGAGCTGCGTGTACCAAACATGCCAATGAACTGTCATGGCGGAGGTGGGTCATTGCCAAAGCTAAGTACAATTTCCCCGCTCACGACGGGTAAAAACAGTACAGCAGACTCGACAAAGACTTATACCTCTCTTGATAGCTCAGTGGGTAGTGTCTACTGGAGTCGCTGAATAGGTTTCGTGTCAAGGGTCCATGTCCCGACGATACCATATTCATTTATCACTTATAAAAATTCCCCTTCGGCGACAATTCTCCACCGGAGATATTCCCGAGGTAGCGTGAATTTGATATTAAGCGACATTTGTAGCTTCATGATTGTATATAAATGACGGAGTGATAAAACATGTCATAATAAGAGCTGTGTGTTCCAAATGTACCAATGAACTGTCATGGTGGAAGTGGGTTATTGCCAAGGCTAATTACAATTTCCCCGCTCACGACGGGTAAAAACAGTACAGCAGACTCGGCAAAGACTTATACCTCTCTTGATAGCTCAGTGGGTAGCGTCTACTGGAGTCGCTGAATAGGTTTCGTGTCCCAACAATACCATATTCATTTATCACTAATATAAATTCCCCTTAGGCGACAATTCTCCATCGGAGATATTCCCAAGGTAGCGTGAATTTCATATTAAGTGACATTTGTAGCTTTATCATTGTATATAAATCACGGTGTGATAAAAAATTTCATAATAAGAACTGCTTGTTCCAAAAGTACCAATGAACTGTCATGGCGGAGGTGGGTCATTGCCGAGGCTAAGTACAATTTCCCTACTCACTATGGCTAAAAACAGTTCAGCAGACTCGACAAAGACTTATACCTCTCTTGATAGCTCAGTGGGTAGCGTCTACTGGAGTCGCTGAATAGGTTTCGTGTCAAGGGTTCGTGTCCCGACGATACCATATTCATTTATCACTTATATAAATTCCCCTTTGGCGACAATTCTCCATCGGAGATATTCCCGAGGTAGCGTGAATTTGATACTAAGCAACATTTGTAGCTTCATTATTGTATATAAATCACGGTGTGATAAAAAAATTCTTAATAATAGCTGCATGTTCCAAACGTACCGACGAACTGTCATGGCAGAGGTGGGTCATTGCCGTGGCTAAGTACAATTTCCCCGCTCATGACGGGTAAAAACAGTACAGCAGACTCAGCAAAGACTTATACCTCTCTTGATAGCTCAGTGGGTAGCGTCTACTGGAGTCGCTGAATAGGTTTCGTGTCAAGGGTTCATGTCCTGACGATACCATATTCATTTATCACTTATATAAATTCCCCTTCGGCAACAATTCTCCATCAGAGATATTCCTGAGGTAGCGTGAATTTGATACTAAGCGACATTTGTAGCTTTATGATTGTATATAAATCACGGTGTGATAAAATTTCATATATATTTATATATATATATATATATATATATATATATATATATATATATATATATATATATATATATATATATATATATATATATATATATATATATATATATATATAAATATATTTTGCTTACCTTTGCTAACAGTCAAGAAGTCTCTATTGGTAGCTTGATAGTGACCGCATCACAGTTACAACTGGCTTCATACATTTGTACATACACACACGCATTCTCTCTCTCTCTCTCTCTCTCTCTCTCTCTCTCTCTCAGGTCTACAGTGAAACAAGCATTAACCAAAATAATTTATTTGACAATAATCTAACATAACTGGATTGCAAGAAACAAGTATGAAATAAAATTGAATACTAATGTTCACCAAATGATCAAATAAATTAGGGCCCACCATATTAAACTAATTATTCTCTCCAAACAATTTCCCCACAATAGGTCAAAATAAGTCAAAGTCCAGTATATTCCTCGATGAGTACATCTTAACCTCTTCCTCAGCAAAGCATCTGAAGAAGTCAAATAAAACCCTTGTTAAACAAATGTATAAAAATAAAGATATGGGAATTCCTCTCATGTTACTTATAAAGTTCACACAATGTAAAAAGTGCATGACACTAGTGAGATATATGTTAAATGAAAAGAACAATCTACAGTTCGGGAAATCTAAAATGTTTCCTACCTCCAAACCGCAATGTTCACGGTCATAATTGACAGGTCTCGAACCAACAGAGCCTTCACCAAAGGCTTCTATCAATATTCGGTGTTGATCTTCGAATGACAATTTGTTTGATAACTAATACTTTCACACCCTGAGGTTCCGCTCAAAAAAAAAAAAAACACATATATGAATGAATTCTCTGGAACCCGGACATTTCAGTCGAACAAACTCATAAAGTCTTGTCGCCAGGCAGGGATGTTCTCATGTTTCAAGAATATCTTGCGCATTTGACACGCGCACAGTTTTCCAATCTGGATGTGCACCAGACACCAGCTAAGCGTTCTCTCAAGGCTCTTCACAATGCATTTAGCCACACTTACTGATAAAAAATCTACTGTGTATTGTAATTCATAAAATATCTGTGACCTATGAGCTTTGCAGATGCTTGGCCACCGTAAAGAAGTGCTGCCCCCCAGCACTATGGGGATAGCAATAATTAATTGCCAGATTCGTGCACTAAATGAACAGCCACACCACTGGCAGGCTGACCTTTAGGTGAGGGTTTACTCACAGAATGTTTTCGTACGCAAGAAATACACCACTTCACGAAGAATATGACGACAAAGGCCCCAATCACTAAAAAAGTAGTGATGAGGAGGTACTGATTCATCATGGCGAAGGGCTGTCTTCCAGCATTGGAGGAAGTGGTGGAATTGTTGCAATCACTTCCCTTAAAGGCGGCACCAGAACAACTTGATGTTCCCCAGGAAGATGCCACATAAAGATGCGAGTAGTAGAGTTGTAGACACTCTTGTCCAGGACTCGAAACTTCGGCGTGACCAGCCTATATGGCGCAATGAAGAGGTGAGGTCCTCGCAGAAGGAACATATCAGATGAATTATGGCACTGGATGGACATCTGACAGTTTGTGCAGAACACTGCATTGAGACTCTTCGTAAAGACCGCCTTGTACTCATGTTGGAACGTTTGAAAGTCACAGTCAGAAGGAGTCTGGTTATGTAAATGTTTATGAGCATAAAGATACTACTGTCACAAATATATGTAACATGAACATCCTGACTTATAGTTAACAGCCGAGGATTGAAACTGGTCCCCCTAAAGGTACATAGTCTCCTCACTATCCCATACTATTACCAAACCATTAAAACCACTAGGGAAAGGTCGTATGATGTAACTATGAAACGATTTCAAGTTACTAACTGGAACTTTCATAAACAACCCCCTATCAGACACTCGAACTTTCGAAATCCCAAAATAACGATACAAATTCTCCCCAGTAAAATTACCCGCGAACCATACAGATATGCTGCATTCATCAAAGTCGATTCCTAACACCTGACAGGTAAAATATCTCCAAAAATTTGCTCCTTAGATGCAGCAACCACAGCCTTAACCTGTATTTGAATTTCCAATAATACAGATTCCACTTCTTTCTCAATAGTCAACAAGGTAGTTTGATCAGAAGACAAAACTATCATAACATCTAAGTCTCCCCCATCCTATCAAATGTGGCCAATAACCCATTTAAAGACGTCCTTAATGTCTCAAAACCCTCTCGTAATTTCTCATTACTATCTTGTAAAATCATCAGAGTTTTACCTTGGCTAGCTAATTCTGCCGATATCTGTTCAATTTTCGCCAAATTAGACATTAACATACTAACAAGCGTTCCTATGACCAGAACGGCTCCAATTAACAATGGCGCAGCCCTCTTACTCCTAGAAGGAACCTGAGAAGTCAAAGAACCCAAATTTGGAAGTCATGTTAAAGTCTTCTTAATCTTATCCTGTAGCATTAAATTTGGTTAACCAACCTCGCAACGGATCAGACAAATCCTGTCCGGTATTCATCTCACCCAATAAATTCCTAAGTGACTGAACTTTATTCTGGGATGCTTCAAGCTCATCCCTTGCCGAACCTATACCCTGAAACTCTATACTCAATGTTATCATGTCAGACGACAACCAGTCTGCTATAATAACACCTGGGCCTAACCACACTACAAAATTAGCCCATGCCACGACCCATAAAGCCATGGGCAAATGAAACTTCAGCATCTAAAAAAAAAAAAAAGGAAAGAAATCTATAAGCTACCAGATCCCGAAACAAGAAAAAACAAACAAACAAACAGAGAAGAGAAACCCATGTAACTATCAAACTTTACGGTATTTTGGGTCTAATTTAACTGTGCTATCGTGACTGGCATCTGTCACCAAAGTGAAAGGACTCTCAAAATCAGGAAACTTCAACACCAGGGACTAAATAAAGCATCCTTAATATTCTGAAAGGCTGACTGCTGTCCATCACCCCACACAAACTGCACCAGATCAATTGAAATATAAAAATTCTTGCCCCCAATCTCAACAAATAAATCTGGCAAACATGCCACAGGGTAATAATCAGGATTGGTTTTCTCGTCCAACTTCCTAAAGTCCACACAAACCCAGACTGAACCATTCTTCTTAGGCACTGCTAACAACGGAAAAGTAAAAGGTAAGGAACTGGGCCTGAACAATGCCTTCTTCCTCCCACTTATTAACCTCTTGCTCTACCTGTTCTCTGTTCTTAAAGGAAGGGACAAAAATAGGATTAGTCTTATCCTCTAAATGAACTTTGTGTTCTAACACATTTGCTAACCCTAACTTATCCCCTTTAAGCACAACTATGTCCTCAAACTCAGCCAGAGCATCTTCCACACCCTCAATATATTCTTTAAAATCAGCATTGGCTAAATGATCCTAAAATCCTGACTCATAGCCTGTAAATCTGCCTCTGAAAATTCACACACGTCCCCAACAATAGCAACTGAATTATCTTCATCAGCCCAGTCAACAAAATTGACTGCTTAAGTACCTTTTTGATAGTTCTGAACTGAATAATTACAGTTTAGAAACTCCACCCAAGTATCCCCTGAACTTGATATATTGCTTATAGAAACCATACACATTACCTCCTTCAGCTTTTTCCTACATTCCTCCACACGCACCTGTCTGGGCTAATGCACACCTTTCACTCAAGCTTTCACCAGAGAACCCATACCAGGACCTAGAACCACATCATCCGACAAAACTCCCTCATGTACACCTGATCCATTAACATCATCCACTACTTATATCCATTTCCTCATAAGGTGCAAAAACACCAGGTACTCCAACAGTTATACTACATATCCCTGTATGAGTCAAGATTTTGTGTCACTGACACGTTGGATGACCCAGTAACAATGTATTCTTCAAAGCAGCCCCTTGTATAACCAAAAGTGGCTCTGTAAAAGTTCTACTCCCAAGAGATGAACACACATTTACGTAGCCCAAAACCTGTAACCTATTTGCTTCCACTTCACAGACTGTCTCTTTAGCAGGCATCAAAGAACGATCAGAAAACATCGATTGGAACAACTCATAATTCATCAAATTAATAGAGGTCCTGTATCTATAAAGATATTCACGTCAACCTCATACACAGACCCTTTTACCACTGGCTTTGGCCCTGTAGGCTCACTCAGAAGTCCTATCACAAGAAACAACCCCTTTTATTTCTTCCTCTTCTACTGCTCGGTCCTTCAAGAATTCTGTTGGCCCCTAGAGGCCTGCTTCTAGACTCATTCTGTTTAAGAAGCCGGCAAAACCGTCAACAGGCCACAATATTTCACCCTACAAAACTTCTTAGTATCGCCCTACCTATTACAATTATGACAACACCCCTGAGATCCTGAACTCACAGAAGTCTTATCACCCTCTGTCTGGCAAATAACCTCATAATTGTGGAATCAGAATCACTCTGTGTATGATGCTTCAGAATAGCCCCTGAAGATTTCGGCATCCCACCCAAAAAGGAGCTATCTACTGTAGGGCAATTCGACGTGTGCTTACGAATTTGAGAGAACAGCAAAGTCTCATCCGACCCCCTTTCTATCTCTGTGCCAAAACTATATATGATAGCATCAGGAACATCATTCAGAATCCACGCATATTGCAATAGTTTCTCAAGATTCTCTATCACAATAAAGTCTCCATTTACCCAACTGGAATTTCTCAACTTCTTCAAAAAATCCCTTTCAGAATCAAAACATCTGGCACTAAATTTGAAAAGCGAATCATGACCTTTACAGACCTTGAAAGAGACCTGAGGTCTCGACAGCTCCAGCTGTTCCATAATATGCTCTCAAAAAATCCTTAAGATCGTCCCAGGTCCTACACTTCAAAAAGTGATGACTCCGGCAACGCTGTCGGATATCCCTTTATCTAAACTGAGGAAACCTTTTGCTTCATTGAAAGCCTCTACCCCATCCATTATTTTCTTGGCGACTAAAAAATTCGACACACAATCTATAAAAATTTAGAAGGGAACTAGAAGATCGCCATCAACCAGCCCTGGAAAAGGCTGAACTGCATTTATGGATGTAAATTTGTGCAACATTGTCACCTTATCCTTATCTTCGTTAGCCCCTGTCACAATATCTGAATGGATAGTCCTCCAAGTTCCAAGTACCTGACTTGATCTCAACTTCATGTAACTCCCCAAAGGTTGAAAGAGAAGGGAGAGAAAAGAAAAAAACTTGTTAAAAATTCAGCAAACCCCCAACACTAATGCAAATGTGAACTATTAAATCAAATTCTAAACGCAAAATGTGAACAATAAAGTAACCATAACTGCAGATGCGAACAATAAAAAAAAAAAAAAATCTAAACGCCATCGAGACCGATAACCAGAAATTTTCCTGAACACTCGAAATACTTCAGTCTACCCACAAAGAAAATGGGCTCGCAGAGAGAATATCATAACAGGGCTTTCAATGATGTCATAAGATCGTCACCATTCCCTAATGAAAGCTCCACCCACTGTCTTCCTAAAGTAACCACAAAGCAACAGAACTCTCCCTTAATTAGCCCACATTTCAAGTAACAAACAAGAAAAAAAAAACCCACAGTAACACTCACATAACCCCTTCTCACTACAATGGCAATTGAAGAATGAATACTCTTGCCCCCAATCTCAACAAATAAATCTGGCAAACACACTACAAGGTAGTGATCAGGAATGGTTTTCTCGTTCAACTTCCTAAAGTCACACAAACTCGGACTGAACCATACTTTTTAGGCACTGCCAACAGCGGGAAATTAAAAGGCAAGCAGCTATGCCTAACAATGCCTTCTTTCTCCCACTTATTAACCTCTTGCTCTACCTGTTCTCTAATCTTAAAGGAAATCCTATATGAAGGAACAAAAATAGGCTTAGTCTTGTCCTCCAACTGAACCTTGTGTTCTAACGCATTTGTTAACCCTAACTTATCCCCTTTAAGCACAACTATGTCCGCAAACTCAGCCAGAACATCTTCTATACCCACAACATATTCTTCATAATCAGCATTGGCTAAATTATCCCTAAAAACCAGCCTCCTAGCCTGTAAATCTGCTTCTGAAAAACTACAAAAATCCCTGACAATAGCAAATGAATTATCTTCATTGACCCAGTCAACAAAGACGATTGCATAAGTACCCTTCTGATAATTGCGAACTGAATCATTACTGTTTAGCAATGCCATCTGAGTATCCCCTGAACTCTAGACCTTGTTTACAGAGCCCATACACACTACTCCCTTCAGCTTTTCGTTACACTCATCCACACACACCTGTCTGGATTTATGTGCTCCTTTCACTCGAACTTTCACCATAGCAACCATATCAGGACCTAGAACCACATCATCCGACAAAACCCCCTTGCAACACTTCTCACCCACCGGCACATGTTCAGCATCCACCTGCAAACTCTCACGTACATCCAATCCATTTTCATTATCCATCACACTCACGTCCGTCCCCTCATAAGGCACAAACACACCAGGTGCTCCCACAGTTATACCACATACCCCTGTATGAACCGAGATTTTCCGTCTCTGACATGCTGGATGACCCAGTAACAAAGTATTCCCCAAAGCAGCCCCTTGTATAACTAAAAAATGGTATCTGCAAAAGTTCTACCCCCAGGAGATAAATTCACATCTACGTATCCTAAAACCAGTAATCTATTTGCTTGAACATCACTTACTGTCTCTTTAGTAGGTCTCAAAGAACGATCGGAAAACATTGATCGAAACAACTCATAATTCATCAAATTAACAGAGGCGCCTGTATCTATGAAAACCCTTACATTTATCCCATGCACAGACCCTTTTGCCACTGACTTTGTCTCTGAGGGCTCCCCCATAACTCCTACAACCGCCACAATATGTAACACTGCAAAATCTCTCAATGTGTCCCTGCATATTGCAATTAAAACAACGGCCCCGTGGAGCCCCTGAACCCAGCCCAACCATCGATCTCTGGCTATTCTACATTTCAACAAAACCCTTCAAACCACAGACTGAATCTCCATACCCTACACAACCATATGCTGACCTAAGGAATTTCTGTTAACTATTTCCTTCCCTAGCCATTTCTGCAGCTTTCCTCTTCGTAAATAAATCTGTTAACTTATTCTTGGCTGATCACAAATACAAAATTTCCCAAGTCCTGTGAAAGGACACCCCTTAAAGAAAAAACACAAGAAATAAGACAATTCTCCCTGAAAGAATTCCCACACAGTAAGAAACCAATTGATCCCCAAAATCAAAAGAAAGTACTAATTAAACCCACAATTAAATCCAAAATTCCATGGGGAAAAAAACGGGCTGGCTGAGCACACAGCTGACCGCAAAGTAGGTCAAGATGAACTTCGCGTCTTCAAAGGCAAACAAAAAAACACTCAGTCTTCCCCTCAAGCAAAGAGAATGGGAGTCTACCCTCACGTAAAGAAAATGGGACTCTAGCAAGTGGAAGAGAGAGAGAGAGAGAGAGAGAGAGAGAGAGAGAGAGAGAGAGAGAAAGGAAAAGAACTCAATCCCCTCCCCTTAGTGCAATATCTCCGCCCCTATATCCCCAACACATCCATGATCTGCCGAAGCACACAGAAAAAAAATGCTGAGCTCAAAACCCAGAAGAGACGAGCTCGCCTCTCCCGTCGTCAAGGCAAAAATTGCTGCGTAAGCTTACCGCAACAGCTTCCCCCATTACATACATGCACGTATATACCCAAAATAAAACATGTATGTATGTAACTATAAAAAAAAATAAAAATCTAAGAAATGTACACACACTTGCGTAAAAAAATTTTTACCCACAGTAACCAAACAAATGTCAAATAAATTATTTCCCAATAATCAAAGTCCCCAGAGATAACACAATAATTAAATAATCCCTTTATTAATCTATAAACGCCGATGCAAGCAGCCGATTGCTATATAAAACAAAAACAAAACACATAAGCCATGCCCAAAATTCAAATGCACTACATAGAGGATGATGAAGAAGGCAAGAAACTCTGCCCAAACTAATGACGTCGCTGACTCATCACTCAGGGGACTAAGTCACTACTGCCAAGGCCCGATATTAGTTGCACTGCAATCAAAAAGCAATCCAATTTGACACTTAAATTAACAATAAAAAAAATTATACACTTACGTACGCCCCTGCTTGACAGATACTGTGAAATCCTCTCACCAAAGAGAGGGAGAGAGAGAGAGAGAGAGAATAGAAAGAAAAGAAACACTTGCACGTTTTTGCGTGTTTTACCACACACAAGCGGTCAAGATACTGCAATAAATACACTGTGCACACTATATATACCCTTTTTCACGAACATCCCCCAATATGAACTAAAGTCCAGAAATACCTATGAACACACTAAAACCTTGTGCCCGGTGATACATCATCAAACACTCGTGCTCGAAAAAGACTGACTCGAGTGCATTTCACAACACCTTCCTAAACCGAATTGCTGAACCATCAAAATCCCTATACTGAGATGCCAATACCAATCTTAATAACATATGTCTTTTCAGAAGCATAACCTACATCCTATCTATTTACCAACTTGACTATTCATTCATGTCTATCACCGCTGCCAACCACACTGATATAACCCTACAAAATTTCAGTTAGGGTCATAATCTCTTACTGCATCTGTTTTAAGGACAGCATCATATCATCTTCCATCTTTAAAATTCTCTGGTAATGATGGCCCAGCATTGGGTCAGCATGTTCTTTCTCTCACTGAATCTATCCTCAAACAAAGGCCGACAGGAATTAAACACCGAGATACAAAACTAGACTGTATTTACAAATTTAAAGAAAGTATTTCAGCAAAAACTACGGTCATGAAATGGAGTGATTCACTCCCCATAAGAATGGAAATCATAACTAGAGGAAATTCTGATTCACAATCAATTGAATTAATGATTCTAGACAACCAATACTAGTGACTAACACCCTGGTCATCAGATAAAATAAACAGGTTATAATTATTCTAGACAAAAATAAATGTTATGCAGCATGTAAAAGAACACCACTTCCAAAATATTCATCCTCTCAGGATGAACCCAGAATTCCTGCTAAAAGAAACATATCATAAAAAGAAATATATCATGAAACCTGAAATGGTATATGCAAAAGACATTTAAAATGGAAAAATGCACAATGGAGAACAAAACGGGAAAATACATAATGGAGAATCAGAGTAGTTTCACTGCAATACCAACTGGACATTTCCACATAATGTCTGGAAAAGATATGTGTTAATGAGTTATATTACTTCTATGGCTTCAAATAATGTATCTCACAGTGGCTGTTCCTAAACACTGCACAGAGCAAATCACACCTAGCAGCAAAAAAAAAGACCATTGCCATTGTATGTTTCTCTCATAATATACCATTAGAGAGTGTACATATACATGCACACACTTAATAACTCTTCCCCGGAAGTGTGGCAACACCGGTTCCATGTTCGAAGGATCACAATGTTTTCATCCATCTGTCACATTGCCACAATGCATCTGGGCCATGATCAGGAGGCACAAATGAATGTGTCAGATACCCAGCACATAGTTAGTTTTTAGATATATATATATATATATATATATATATATATATATATATATATATATATATATATATATATATATATATATATATATATATATATATATATAGTCATGATGTGTACCAAGTACCTGGTTATTACACAACTAATCACAGAATTAAAAATTTTACCTTACTTCAGCCAGATACCTGAACTCTCATAACAACAAAATTATGACTGAGTATTCTAAAGGTAACAGTGATCCTTTAAAAATCATGTAAGAAATCAGTCTAAGGTTATCAAAACAAGTGTAAGATATCAACAATTAAACAAGAAGTATACTAAACTAAAAGGGCATCACTCCATCAAACAACCTTAACTGTTTCCTGGTCTTAATTCACTTCAGCAAAATTAAAGAAACAAAACTTGTATATCACTTTGCCTTAGGCATACAATTAATCCTATTAATTGGTGGTCAATAAAAAAAACACTGTTTTTAAAAATTTCAAATACAAAAATTTATTTTTAAATTCAAAATTTATAATTAGAATTCACAATCTGAAAAAATTTACTATTACTTAAAAACAACACAAAATTTAATTAATTCTTGAGTTAAATTACAAACGTTAATTTATCAAAAAATTAAATCAATCAAGCAAAATTTAAACTACCAAGAATCACTGAAGATTTGAAAAGAAAATTTAATAAATGAAAATCAAATCAAGTATGCAATGTTAGATTATTAAGAAATACTTAAATTGCTAAGTAAATAAACGTTAACTCACCACTATATAAAATGTGAAAAATTAAGAGATTGGAAACACAAGAACACACAAAAATACACAAAAGATTTACCAAAAAGAATTTCATTAAGGCAAAAATCCCTTTAATATACATTGTTATACCATGGTAATAATATGTAAAATTCACTTTACCTTACTCAAGCTTGCAAAAACTTTGTAAAATCTACTCCAAATGCAGCTGCTCGAGATTCACAAAACACACTATTGATAGGCGCCATTACGAATATACACACTACTATCAGATCTCAAAAGCTAAGACTAATACCAGTGACCACACATATATTTTATGTTGATGATTTCTCTGTTTTGAAGAAAGAGAGAGAGAGAGAGAGAGAGAGAGAGAGAGAGAGAGAGAGAGAGAGAGAGAGAACCATACAAACAGTCTCTGAAATCAGAATGAGCAAATTTTTGGATTCCAGTTAGAAATGAAACAATAAGATGATGTCATTATTAGGGCAAAATGTTTTGAACTGTTATCTTACAAAACATGATGTAATCGATCGAGACTTGTGCATTTACTCTCAAAAAGGCATACATGACTCAAACAGAAAATCATATGGGATGCAATCAGAACAATACATGATCAGAGCAATGTAATCTTAAACATGATGCAATTACCAGGTGCTTTAGTACAACAATTCATTCATATTTCTCGAAAAAGGTATACGTCTTTACCAGAAAATCGTATGGGACAAAGCTTTAACAAAATCTTAACACAATCAAAACAGACGGCAGCTGGCTAATCATAAATGGCATGATTTTTAAACAAGATGAAGAACCAAAGTTGGTTTTCAGAACTGAGCAGCCTATTGTTACCTCGACCTGTCAACGCATTATCTTTCACGATAACAATTGAAGCCAAACAGAGCATTTACTACCACACACATGTGTTGCTGATGTACTACGTTAATATTAAAAACGTATTATTAATTCTAAATTACTCTGTTAAGTTATCTAAATCACTAAATCTTTTGAGATCTGACATTACACTGCATATGATACTTCAACAATTATTATCATTACACAGAACACATGATAACTAGAACAGTAAATATATCAAAATCATGGAAAGATATATATTTTAAAGACAACATCATGAAATTTCTCCCCCAGAAGATTAGTTATCCTGGGTTTGAATCCAACAATTCACAATGGGATAAGTAATCTGCAACTGCATTATTTCTTCCAGAAATATGCTCTACTTTTACAGTATACGGTTGTAGGCACAAAGACCACCTGATAAGCCTGTGATTGTTATTTTTCATCTTATTGATGAATGAGAAAGGGTTGTGTCAGACAACACTAAAATTTCTTCATTCCTAGGTCAGTTCACATACACTACAAACTTTTTCAATGCTGTGATTAATACTAATGTTTCTTTTTCTATTGTTGAATAAATTTTCTGATGCTTTTTCAACTTTGAAGACATGAAACACACTGGATGTAGAATACTGCTGTCATCTTCTTGAAGTAGAACAGCTCCAATTCAACAATCGGATGCATCAGCTTGTGTCACAAACTTCTTATCGAAGTCTGGAGCTTGAAGCACTGGTCTTAAAGCTAAAATGGCTTTAACTTCTCAAATGATTCTTGAGATTCTGGAGTCCAAACAAACTATGTTTTCAGACTGGTTAAGTCAGTTAAGGGAGCTACTACAGCTGAGAAATTTGGACAGAATTGGCGATAAAATCCAGCCATACCCAAAAATCTTTGTAGCTGTTTTCTGTTAGTAGGGAGGGGTAACCTTACGGATTCCTTCAACAGTAGCATCAACAGGAGCGAGAAGGCCTTTTCCAACTTAAAATCCCAGACACTGAACAGTTGCCTTTCCAAACTCACTTTTTTGTAAGTTGATTGTTAGTTCTGCTTCCCATAGTCTCTTAAACACTTTCCTTGAAATCTTCAGATGTTCTTCCCTTGTATTAGAATAAATCACAATGTCATCAAGATATGCACCCACTCCTATGGATCCTAGCAGTTGATCCATCACTCGTTGGAATGTTGCAGGTGCATTCATCAGACCAAATGGCAAAACAGTGTATTGATACAGTCCAAAAGGAGTAACGAAAGCTGACAGCAATTTAGCATTCTCATCTAAAGGAATCTGATAATATCCTTTCAACAAGTCTATCTTGGAAACAAACTTGGCTTGCCCAGTATTATCAAGTAATTGATCTGTAAGAGGCAAGGGATATGTTATTGTAAGTCAAACTGATGGGTTTCAGTTTCCTATCATCAGTACACATCCTAAATGAGGCATCTGGTTTCTTTGCTAACACACTAGGAGAACTACAGTGACTTGAACTGTGTTCTGCTAATCCATGCTACAATAAACATTCAACTTCTTTTTTCAAAACATCTCTGTGAAAAGGTGATAAGTGATATGCTCTCTGCTTAAAAGGTTTTCCATCTTCTCTAATCTTTATCTCATGCTTTATCAGATCCGTACACCTAGGTACATCCGCAAAAATTTCAGGGAAACTTCTAATCACCTCACTTAATTCACCACTTTGCTCAACCTGTCCGGGCACTCTATGCCTTAATGACTCCAGTGAGTGCCCAGGCAGGTATAAAAAGTCCATGGCTGAAGCCTTCGTCCGTCGCGCCCTCTCACACTGTTCCGCTTGGAAAGGAACCAAGGAAGAGATCGACAAATCAGCACAAATACTCATTAGCAACAACTTCTCTAATCACATGGTTGAACAACAAACCCGAGTCTCTATAAATAACTGACACCGGGAAAGCATGACGGACACCGGAAACAACCATAGTAAGTCCATAAAACTATATTAGAGGAATTACATGCACTAAAAAATATGCACTAGATGAGAAGGCCCTCAAAAAATTAATAAATGAAAATGTAGACCCTATTACAGAAGATGACAAAATTGTCCTGATAATATACTATAAAAATATGAAAACAAGCCAGTTATTACTTAAAAACAACCCTGCGCCCCAGAAACGTCTTCGAAGAGAAGTAATGTCCTCTACGAATTCACATGCCCGATGGAAAGATGCCACCACTCTTATATCGGGATGACGACTACCAAACTCTCCAAGCGTCTCTCCTGTCACCTCCAAGAAGGGGCCATTTTTAATCATTACACTCAAAAACACCAAAGAAGTCCAGAAAAAGAAGAACTCGTAAAGAATACCAAAATCATCGACCAAGCAACGGACCGCCGACACCTACGGCTTCTCGAAGCTTTACATATTTTGGAAAAAAGCCGAACATCAACACGGTGAAGGAAACTGAGTTTCTCCCTACCATCATAAGAGAAATTTAAGAAACCAACCGACGCCGGACACCGGCGAGAGAATGAGAGAGAGAGAAGAGGAGAGAGAAAGAGTAAGAGAGAGAGAGAGAGGGAAATGGAGAGAGAAAGAGAGAATGGGAATGAAAGAAAAGAGAGAGAGAGAGAGAGAGAGAGAGAGAGAGAGAGAGAGAGAAGGAGGGGAAAGTGACAATGAGAGAGAGAGGGAGAAAGAGAAAGAGATGTGATAGAAAGAGAAAGAGAAGAAGAAAGAGAAAGAGAGCCAGCATTGGACACAGAAGGCAGATTACCTGAACAACTTATAATCCCGGATAACAGCCACTCCCAAATTCCAATAGCAATTAGGCCCAGAAGGTCTCAACGCCTCAGGGCCGACTTCGTCACCAACCTAGGACCAATCAAAACACTGCTGAGTAACAGACTTGACAACTGTACACTCCCACTTGCTATATATATACCTTTGTAACCTGCATGCGGCATACCATTCATTCACTCTTTGAAAATAAACGCCAGAAAGCTTTTGAAACGTCAAAGGAAATAAACCTAAGAAAACAGAAATCTTTGTACGTCCTTGGGAAACCTGATATACCAGCTACAGGCTGAGGAAAAAAAATATAATAAGAAGAATAGAGAAGACTGTATACATTAAATGCCATGGAAACAGCTATAATTTTTATTGCAACTGCCCTCAGAGAAATTAAGTATGTCTTAGTTTAACCAGACCACTGAGCTGATTAACAGCTCTCCTAGGGCTGGCCTGAAGGATTAGATTTATTTTTACGTGGCTAAGAACCAATTGGTTACCTAGCAACGGGACCTACAGCTTATTGTGAAATCCGAACCACATTATAGCGAGAACAGTTGTTCGTTGGGCGAGCGGGTTCCGTTCTCAGCTACCACTCTTTGGCCGCAAGTTCGAATCTCCGATCGGCCAATGAAGAATAAGAGGAATTTATTTCTGATGATAGAAATTCATTTCTCGCTATACTGTGGTTCGGATTCCACAATAAGCTGTAGGTCCCGTTGCTAGGTAACCAATTGGTTCTAAGCCACGTAAAATAACTCTAATCCTTGGGGCCAGCCCTAGGAGAGCTGTTAATCAGCTCAGTGGTCTGGTTAAGCTAAGATATACTTTTTTTTTTGCCCTCAGAGAAGGTCTCCTCCCTAATAATAATAATAATAATAATAATAATAATAATAATAATAATAATAATAATAACATTCTTTATTTAGGCTCAGGGCCATATACATGGAATATACAAATACAATATACTCAGTCTAGATACATAAGGTAACATGATAAAATTAATTATCGGCAGTAACCACACAATTGCTGAAGAAATAAAAAAAATAGAATTCATAATAACGGTAATGGCAGTAATTATATAGAGAATAGAAAAAAAAATTGATTACAATAAAAAATACAGATTGCAGACGATTAATTTCCATCTGGGGATGTTAAGTGGTCACGGAAGCCAGGTCTAGAAGGCTAAATACGAATATTGAAAACTGCAAAACTCTACACTAATATTAATCCGAGTAAAAATAGAAAGAAATAATACCAAAAATAACAAGAAACGTAGAAATATAATAATAATAATAATAATAATAATAATAATAATAATAATAATAATAATAATAATAATAATAATAATAATAATAACAATAATAATAATAATAATGACAGTTTCTGGAGATGACACTTCAAAATTGCAAAAATACAGAATAAGTCATTTAAAGAACAGACGCCTCATATTCCATCTTCCCACAATTTAGATCTTCTTGCCTCACTGCCTAGGATGCTTTGTATGAGCGAATTGCTGCTGTTTCTCAGTCTGGTGATCAGACTGGACATTGTTCACCTCACAATGATTTTCAAATTATCCAGGCGGTTTTCTACGAACATCTGCGTGGCTGAGTGATAGCGAGGAGTGTTTGAGAGGCGTCTCAGAATGTTATTGTGAACAACAGTGGTACGTCTCATGGTCTCTGGGGTATAGTTCGTCCAAAGGGAACACCCATATATACTGTAGCAGTACGAGCAGAAGAGCAGCAGTTTCGTTTCTCGGTGACAGAAGGCAAACCTCCGTGCACTCATGTTGTTAGTTGCACATAGTTTACGACGCCTCTGTTCTATGTCTGCCATATCTTTTAGGTCGTCCGTGATAATGTGGCCCAAATAAGGAAATTCATGCACGAATCCCAGACGATGATTTCCGAGGAAAATTAGTGGTTCTGCAATATGCTTAAGCGATCTCGGGAGCAGCGACATACACTGGGTCTTGGTTTCGTTGTACAGGATATCAAATTCCTCTGCATATTGGCGGCAGGTGTCGATGAGTCGCTGGAGACCTTGCACAGATGGGGAAATCAGAACCATATCGTCGGCGTAACAGAAGTTGTTTATTGTTGTTTCGTTTACAGTGCATCTGATTGGGAGTGAGTTCAGTTTGATATTCAGGGCATCTGTGTACGTGTTAAACAGGCATGGAGAGAGAATGCCCCCTTGCTGGACCACGTTTAGGGAGCCAAAGGTGTACGACAGTACATTACCCCATTTGACACAGAATTGCTGTGTGGAGAACCAACAACATAAAATGCCATTTAAATATAGAGGTGTGCCTCGTTTGTGCAGCTTCAGGAAGAGCTTCGGGTAGTTTACTCTGTCAAATGCTTTTCTCACATCTACAAAACATAGGTAATAGTTCAGGAATTCCTTCAGCATGCAGATGCAGGTGTCAGTTGAGTGGTTTGCCTTAAAGCCGGACTGGTTGCCAGTCGTGTGTAGAAAGGGGAGAAGTCTCACTAGAAGAACAGACTCAAGTATCTTCGACGCAGTTGTAGTAATTGCAATCAGACGATAATTGCCAGGGTCAGCTGCATACTTTAACTTGTTTTTTATTAATGGTATATTAAGTGAACTAAGAGTAGGGAGTCTGGGAGAAACTGGTGAATTATGCATGCATTGAATAGAGCAGCTAGCAAAATGTAAATTATCAGATGGTAGAGTTTGAAAGCTTCTCCAGGCAGACTATTGTAGCTGGGCGATTTATTATTAGGAAGGTTGTTTATGGCATCCCTGATGTTACCTGGCGTTATACCATAGGCGAAATGAAACCATATTATCAGTAAGAGGTTATTTACATCCCTGCGGGAGTCTTGATCGTTTATGCAATTCAGGATAGTGCTGAAGTGATCGCCCCACATTCTTGCGATAGCCTCGTCACTGACAGCTTCTCCTACTCTCTGTGATAGCTTTTTAGTTTTGGGATTTAGGGATTCAATGTCCTTCCAAAGACGGGGCTAATCGCCAGATTCTAATTTTCTAGACATTGCATCAGCTCTTACTTGCTTTTCATTCAGTCTGAGATGCTTAAGGGCCAGTTTGAACTGCGCTCTCGCCTGCCTCATTAGCAGTGCAAAGTGTCCTTCCCTCGGGCTACCATTTTGCCTCCACAGTAGAAACATTTCTTGTGAGTGTGTATATAGATATTTAACCAATTCATTCCATCCAGGTATATTACGAGAGTTCCCTTGACGAGATCTAAAGGTGTCCCTGCCAGAGGCAAGCATAGTGGAAATTATATTCGAACAGAATTCTTTCAGATCTCTCCTGTGATGATCGTTTCTACAATTTGGGTTGGTGCACAGTAAGGTGTCTGCTGGTTGAGCTTTTGACAGCAGCCTGGTTTGCGTGGTTTCCCTAAAGGATCTGGTTTTCTGTTGGTTTTGAAAATTGCAGTTAACAGCAGGTGGGTGATCAGTCAGGGGGTTCACAGTAGGGAGGGATGGGCTTACTGAATGACACCTGTAAGGGGATGTGATCATAGCTCATTGCAAGATTGCAGCAAATGTTGCAGGTCACAATAGCATCATGAAGTTGAGGGGACGTGATGCAGTGGTCCAGCCGGGAGGTTGTAACTGTGTCCGTTCTGTTTTGTACATAGGTATAGGAGGTGGGAGGGAGGAACATTACATCGTTAATTTGGAGAGAGTGATTTTGACAGAAGTGAGTAAGTTCATTATAAAATTGTTTTGTGAGGTGAGAATTAAGGTCCCCAATTATACAAATATGATCAGCAGTAGAATCGTGAATAATGCTGTGTAACTCACCTAGGATCATGCAGTATTGATCAAAATTATTGTTCTTTTCCCAGGGCATATAAACATTAATTATTAGGATCTTAGAGTTCCCCACTGTCACTTGGAACCCCAGTAATCTGTCACTCCTATAGGTCAACACATTCACCATATTGTCTAGCGATTTGTGCCACAGGAACATTCTGTAACACGACTGACCATTTATCTTCTGGCCATCCCATACCTGAAGCCATTTTTTCAAAGTGATCAAAAAACTCATCTGGATTTTCTTCTGTAAACTTTGGAATTAACTTCTCCACTCTTACCTCATCAAATACAGGGTTTGAATTACCTTGGGTAGGGTTAAACAGTGTTACAGGTAACTTAGAGCAAGCTTCTATTAATTTCATCTCCCTTTCATGTCTTGCTTTTTCCCTTTCCTCTTTTTCTCTCTCTCTCTTTCTAATTCTGCTGCTTTCGCTTCTTATCTTTCTTTTCTTTCTTTTTTCTCTGTCTTCTTTTTCTCTTTCTGCCTGCATTTTCTCTCTTTCAGCCTGCATCTTCAGCTTAATCAAACTTTCTTCTCTTCCCTCTCTTTCTTTTTCTGCTTGCATTTTCAGCAGTTATGCATCTAAGCTCTACCTCTGCATCACTTTTCTCTTTCTTTTGCTCTTGTTTGTTTTTTGAATTCTGCCTTAGCTGCATTCAACAATTCTTGTGCCTCTCCTAACTCTGCATCTATTTTACCAGAGTCCATCAGTGCTTGGATTACAATACATCTGATTTGTGCCTTAATCATACCACTAAACACATTATTGTGACATGCCACTGTGAAAGCTGTCTCTGTGTTTTAGTCAGGTTGATTCAGATAACTCTTTGGACTACTTGGAGTCTGCCAGCCCCCAGTCCTCATGATCAATCAATTTCTTTCATTTACTAAACTAAATTTGGGGACAAAACAATGTAAAAAATAACTAGGGCTGGTGATCGTCATCAAAAAAATATAACACCACTAGTATAAAGCATAACCCAGAATGATATTTTCTTTTGTTCCCGGGTCTGAGCACCAGATATTCTTATTGTCACAATGTGTACAAAGTACCTGGTTATTACACAACTAATCGCAGAATTAAAACTTTTACCTCACTTCAGCCAGATACCTGAACTCTCATAACAATAAAATTACAACTGAGTACTCTAAAGGTAACAGTGATCCTTTAAAAAGCTTATTACTCATGTGAAAAATCAGTCTAAGTTTATCAAAGCAAGTGTGAAGTATCAACAATTAAACAAGAAATATTCCTAAAGTAAAAGGCATCAGATCCATCAAACAATTTTATTTGTTTCTCTGGTTTTAAGACTGTCTTCAGCAAAACTAAAGGAACAAAACATTTGATCACTTTCCCAGATCTGTGAAAATTCACTGTGGTGTAATTCCTCACTGATTTTAAAAATTTTTGCAAAAAATTTTTTTTTAAAGAAAATTTATAATTAAGATTCAAAACTAAATAAATTACTATTACCGTATGGAAAACAACACAAAAATTTAATTAGCATTCTTGGAGTTAAATTACAAGGTTAATTATCAGAATTTAAATCAATCAGGCCCAAAATTTAAACTATCAAGAATTACTTTCTTGAGTAAAGGAAAATCTTAATAAATGGATCAAATCCTGTATGCAATGTTATCTGGTCTCAGGTCTACTTAAATTGCTAATAAATAAATGTTAAATTTCCACGTCATAAAAGGCTGCACTGAAAGATTACTCGACATCGGAAACACAAGAACAACAAAAACACACAAAAGAAATTGTTCGAGAAAAAAGAATTTCACTAAAGGCACAAATCGTTAGTAACATATTCACCTTATTATACCATCAGATAAGAAATAAAATAGACTCTACTTTACACAAGCACATGAAAAATTTCTAAAATATCCCAAGATGCAATAGCTGCTTCAGAGTTGAAACACAAAACATTTTGATAGGCACTGATTACAAGAGCCCAACGTAAACACTACTCTCAGATCTCAAAACACTAAGACTTACGCGCAGTGAATGACCAATGAGATATTTTGCATTAATACATTTTTTCAAATATGAGGAGATAAGAGAAGAGAGAGCGACAAAGAGAAGAGTTTTGAGAAAAAACCGAGAGAGAGAGAGAGAACCAACACGTCAGTTTCTGGAAATCAGAATGAGCAAATTTTTGGACCTTCAGTTAAAATTAAACATTCAGATGGCATTATTATTAGGGAAAACGTTTTGAACATGTTCATATCTCAGTCCAAACATGATGTAATCGATTGAAACATGCATTTCTTTTCTCAAAAGGCATACATGACTCAAACAGAAAATGTATGAGATGCAATCAGAACAATATTGATCAGAGCAATGTAATTTTAAATCGTTGGTTATTTGCGATGTGCTGTATTGCAACAACTCGTTCGTATTTTTCAGGCCTCATAATTTACAAGAAAATCATATGGACAAAGCTTTTAACAAAATCTTAACACGATAAAATCGTACAAGTTCAGTGGCTAAAACAAATGACCGCATTTTTTAAAATAAGACGAGGGTTTGACCATGGTTTTCTGAATCACAGCTTTTTGTTACCCTGATGATCAATAATGATATTTTTAAAGATTTTTAAGCATGATATCACCTTAGAAATTTTATTGTTAACCAGTTTTTATTTGATATGCACGTTTTCCTCCAACGTATTTTAATTCTAAACATGCTGTGAATACTATCTGATGCTCCAAATGTCATTCTGACATTACAGATAAAGATCCAACATATTATTTGAGGACATGAAAATATTCATTTGGCAATGCATTTGTTATCTTGTATAAGTAAGGATGGAGTTAAATCATGTTCTTTCTAGAAGGATATTCAAATATATTTATACAGACTGAAAGGTATATATGTACATATGCCTTTTAAAGTAGACTGCGATTTTAAAAAATTATGTAAATATGTAATGACATTATTATATACAATATTACGTTGACCAAATATATAATCCTAATGAATAAAAGTTTTACCGTTTTGAGCTGCAATTTTTTTATTATATAATATATTTATGGGTGAATCTTTGTATAAAAATAATCAGTATATAAATACTATTCATTGTTATAATCAGGACTATATATAAATTGACAAAGTAACTTGACTTTTTGATTAAACCTCAACGACGAATGGAGCAAGTTTGAAAATCCTCAGGGAAAAATCTAAAGCCAAGGTTTAAACAGGACTTTGTTTGCATAACAAAATGTTAATATTGGCTTATTCAAGGTCCATTAATAATGTGCATAAAAACGCCTTTTTAATTTTATTTTGGATGTAATGTACATTATTTTCTTCAATTATTCTCAGTTAATTAATTTGTTCAAATCCGTTATGATTTTTTAAGATATTTTTACTCCAGTAACAAAGATAATAAATCTCAGTAAAACAGTAGATTGTACTCTGGTGGTCAATAAAAATTGCTGAAATTCAGGATTGTCCTTTTTGAATTTAAGTTCCCAATACAAAATTTAAATATAATTTGGTATTGAACATTATTAAATGGAATAGGCAGATATTATTTATTATATATTATATTACTGAACCTGTGTACGATTTCTTTTGTTCGCCAAGGCCATTTCATCACTAATTTTTGTTGGACTTAAACAAATGCACACTCATTAAATCAAAGAAGGAAATATAAGTAGGCAAGTAAATAGATCTGTATATATATATATATATATATATATATATATATATATATATATATATATATATATATATATATATATATATATATATATACATATATATATGTGTACTTATGACCAATATATATATATACAATATATTGACAATCGGTAAACCCATACCTTCTTTTCTCCTATATATATATATCTTCTCTATCTCTCTATATCTCTCCTGTAAGATATATATATAAATATATTGCTCAGCATATTTTGATATTTATATTTCACTCCTTCTCACACCCCCTTCCTATCAGAGTTGAACTTGGACTGAAAAGGGTATTGCAGTGTTACTAATTATCTCAGCAACCTATGAAAACCATGGGTTAGCACTAGTTCTATCATTGAGTGCCATCCAGACTACTCAAGAAAATTCTCATGACCCCTTCCCAACGGGGCTGAACTAATTAAAGAGGCATGGGAGTCACCATTCATCTCCACATCCTCAAAATGATAGATTAGGACACAAATATCACAAAAACCCCTGGTTATTTTTACGTCACTCCCCTTCCCACCCCTCCCCGTTTATGCCAGTGATGTATACCCCGACAGTATTGTTTTCAGATATAAGTTTATGTATATGAATGATACATGATAAACATACAGTTTATTTAAAATTCTAAGTATAGGGCAGAACCAGCCCCAATAGGATGCAATGACCATAAACTAAATTCATAACTGGTTTAGTGAAAGGTCATCAACATCCACAGTATTCTTTTCAGATAGTAAACATATGTAAATAAATTTAATGTTGGATTTGTTGAATCATTTCAGAGTTATTAAACATAAATATTTAATACATTAATATCATACATACATATCCATTTACATATACATGAGTGTATGTGTGTGAAATGTATATATATATATATATATATATATATATATATATATATATATATATATATATATATATATATATATTACATATATAATATATATAATATTATATGCCTATATATAATATATATTTTCAGTGTCCTATTGAGAAAAGAATCACTGGAATGCAAAACAATTTCAACTTCTCTAATCAGTTTTCCATTTATTAAAGGCTAAAAACATAAAGATCAAAAGAGAAATAAGATATCTGAGACAAAATTATTATTTTTATACTATAATAAAATTTAGATTTTGTTGAATGGTTTTTCTAAATAAGTAATAGTTCAACAGGTTAAAAATCCAAACGTTTTACATTTTCATTAAAAATCTCTTATTAAATATGAATTTACAGTTAATAGATTGAACTGATCTTCTTTAAATATATTAATATATATATCACCTAAAGAGCTTTATGTTGTCCTTTTAATCAAGTAAACAATTGATTTTGCTGTTTCAATATTAACACGAAATGTAAAAGCAAATTAAAGGTAACAAGCTTTCTTAGTTTCCCAATTGAATAAGTAGGAGCATCTTGAACTAAAATCTTCAAATCTTCAAATTATAATAAACAAAAATCTTCTAATCATAAGATAGCTATTCTTATTGCATTTGCCATTAGAGCTATGACTCTGCAATGGCTGGAACAAAACACCATTGCATAGTTCCAGACAAGACGTGAATTTTAAATCAGACTTGAGGTAATCTCAAGCGTCAATTTGGGAATTGCTGTCATTCGATTTTGATAATTTTGGGGGAAGAAGTCTTCTGTGAACTGCAGAACCATTGAACTTGAAGACTTTTCCATGGCTGGATAATCAAATGTGGGAAATTGAAGTCTGGGAAGTTAAAATTCAAACTCGACAGCTGACAAGGTTAAGACCTTAAGATGGACATCAAGACAAGATCATTCCTTAAGGAAACCATCAGTGGAACCTTGTGGTGCACTTTAGGCGTTACTTAAGGGACTTTAAAGCTCCTTTGCCAGTTAGCTGCAGTTATGAATTTCATTCCTTTTTACTGAAGGACACTCCGTTCTTAATTTCATAGGATATGATTTCCATTTATTTTCAACAATTGTTTCACAAGTGCATAAGGTTTTCTTTCTGTTCACATTTAAAACCTTCAATGTAATTTTTACAGGATATACTGCAATATTTAATTTTGTATATATAGTTTTCAGACCACTGAGCTGATTAACACTCTCCTAGGGCCCAAGGTCCCAGACTGTGAGTTTTAAACACTAAGAACACTTCTCTGGTTACTTAGCAATGGTACCTACAATGAACATGTGGAATCTTGGGAACATTGTGAACAACATAGGTGGAATTTCTATACCAGAAATTAATTCCTAAAAAGTCTTCATCAAATACCAGAGACTCCAATCGGGCATTGAGTTCTAGTCCACAGCTACGCTTGACTCGTCCAAAGAAAGCTTACAGCGCTGAATGACCTCAAGGGTCCCAGCATAGGCCTTGTCATGGTTATGCTCATATTATTTTGGTTCTATTCTTAGATGTGGTATGCTGTGTTTACTGCAACTCCACTAATTTTCTTTGAATTTTTTTATTTTAGGTACTAAAGTAGAATTGAATTTGAATCTTTTGAATAAAAATGGAAAAAGTCTGATGGTATCGAAATTGGTTCTGAAGCCAACTGATTATTTCCTTGTTATGTAATAGTAATACCTTTGTTTTCCAATATGAAGCTTCTTTCCATCCTAGAAAGATTTTTTCCAAATACAGATAGGACTTCAAATGAGGAAGGTTGGGAATGTGAAGCCTTTAAAGAAAGAACATCCAAATATAAATATATATATATATATATATATATATATATATATATATATATATATATATATATATATATATTTATCCTATATATATATATATATATATATATATATATATAGATATATATCTATATATCTATATATAATATATAATATATAGCTTTATATATATATATATATATATATATATACTGGGCATATATATATATATATATATATATATATATATATATATAAATATTATATATATATATATATATGATATATATATATATATATATATATACATATAGTATATATATATATATATATATATCTTGTTATATATATACATATACATTCAATCCATTTCTTCATGTTATATATATATATCAATATATAAATAATATATACATATATTATATTATATATATTTTATACACACATATCACATATATATATATATATATTATATATATATAAGGATATATATATACATATATATATATATATATATATATGACTATTTATCATATCATCCGTGATTCATATACAAATAAATACAAACGTCCTATAATCAATATCTTGGAAGTATGTAATATATTTTTATATATCCTAAGAATAGAATTTTTAGTTGATTTAAATGAATTTTTAAGACCATAAGACGAAATCAGTAAACTTTAGTGACACACTATTATAAATACCATTATTTACATAAGAGTATAACCTATAGTTTAGATATATTATTATTAGTTATATATATATATAGTCGATATTATTTATATGTGGCCGACTGGTTAGTGTGTCACTGTAATCCTGATTCCTCGTCCATCGCTGGTATATATACGGTACGGTGGACTTATTATCAACTAAAATTTTTTATAAATATATGAAAATATATTACTCCCCTATATAATTTAATAAAGAACATATATATGATTATATATATATATATATATATGTGTGTATGTGTGTGTATGTATATATGTATGTATATATATATATATGTTTATATAGGTATCATTATTACCAAACAGAATTAATGTATATGAATCAGGCACATGTTCAAAGTTATCAATTGAGAATTGAGTTAATTTAATATACAATGAATAATATAACATTTAATTAAATGTATAAATTTTATAAAAAAATAATATAGTAGGGGACAAATGTTTTTCATATATATATATATATATATATATATATATATTAATATATATATATATATATATATACTAAATATATACATTTATATATATAACATTTAATGATATATATATATATATATATATATATATATATATATATATATATATATATATATATATATATATATATATATATATATATATATATATATATTTTTATAAATATTACTGCTGTTCGCCCTCGTAACATTTGATTGTAAATAATATCAGCCTGACCAAGACCAGGAAAAGCCATTGTCCGCATTAGGAGCGTCTTCAGTTCAAACTTTAACATCCGTTGGAGAAACAAAATAGGTAGCATTTAGGCATTTAACCTCATAGGAGAAATTTCCATATTCAACTTTAAAAATAGGTGGTCCTAAGGTCCCTTTTTCCTTTTACCTGTCTCTCGTGGCGAATGTTTTTAACAAGAACGTAGACGCCTAAGGCATGACTGTAGGCCTGTTTTGACCCAGGCCGGTCAGGGAAGACAGAGAGAACTGGAGCAAGCTCGGAGAGATAACTGTCCAGTTGGACCTATTCCCTTTCTTTGTCTATTATCCTATTAGTGAAGTGAAGAAGACAATTGCTAAGAAGAACTCCACGTCGGTGTTGATGCGCACAACGTTCGTCCTAAGGTAAAGTCGCTTTTTGTTCAAAACTTCGCCCATTCTTTTATCTTTTTTCTGTATTTCAAATTTCTTTTGTTTCTCCTTCAGCCACCACTTACTGTATATGTGTTTACGAAGTCTAGATTAAGCCAAATTATTATATTGTTAGCTTCAACCCCGTTATTCCAGTAAAATACCTAGGATTTAGGTAAGCAAAATCAGGTTAAATCTCGATGCTTTGTATGCCTCAAGCGTCCGAATGTTTGGAAGAACCGTTGCGTTTAAAATCAAATTCATCTCAAATATTTCTTTGTTAAGGTTAATAACCCTTAACTGGCGACCTTTGGCTAATTAACGACTGTCTTTGAGGTTAACTTTTGGCTTCAAGTGGCAGGTTACGTGTAATCTTGGTTTGCAGGGCCGTAAAATTACGTAAATTGAATAATACATGATCAACCAAGACCCTCACACGTAACATTGGCGACCTTTGCGTAGAATCTAAAGTACATTTTAGAGAAAGAATCTGGAGAAAAGGAAATTAAAATTACATTAATTCCAAAGATAAAAGTCAGATATTGAATTCCATTTCATTCTTCCAAACAAGGAACGAGGCATAATAATAAGCAGTAAAGAGAATAGTTATAATAACAAGTGTAGTGAGAATTAGCTGTAGGTAAAAGGGTGCGACTCGAGAGCAGAGTCATAATTTATAACGTCTAAGACAAGGACATTTACCGTGTTCGGATCGTGAGTCAAGTCGTTCAAGTAACGAATTCAAAGGCCGAATCGCGGAGCCCGTTTCATGTACACAAAGTAATTTAGAAATCGCGTCGGCAATTCCGATCGTTATTGTTTGCATATAGCGGGAATCATTCAAAACCGTGTCAGTGAAGTAGCAAACGAACTGAAATAGTAATTTTACAATAAAGGTACCGTTCAACAACGTAAATTTACGCAGGCAGACTAGCATTTCTCTTTTCATTCTTTTGTTTAATGTCCGGGTTGAGAATACGATAACAAAAGACAAAGTTGTTTGGTAATTTAGTTTTCCATCCTTAACGTAAAACACTATGCATGATTGGTATATTTAAAGTAAAATCTGGATACCTGCATTTGTTTTTGCGTGTTTTTTGAATTTGTTTTGAAAAAGAAAATACCCGCCATCTTGGATTCCTCCGCCGTGTCGCGCGGTTGTTTTGAAATTGTTCGAACTGTTTGTGAGAGAACGGCCATTTTGGTGTTCCTTCGCGCCGAGGTTGTTTTGAAATTTAGGCCTAACGGGACCTTGGCCGCCATCTCAAAGACCTTGTTATTGTCATCTGCTGTTGTGACCAGACTCTGCTCCCGCCACTCTTGGGGTTATATATTTTTTTCCCTTTCGTAGCGAACCCACCTCGCTAATATCTTAGCTAGAAAAAAAAAAAAACAAAAGATAATTTAGGCAGGGAAAGATAGGCCTTAGTTAGAGTAATAACAAGTTCCTATACGAATACCTACTATAAAATCATATAAAGAAAATTTAAAATTTTACGATAAACTTTTGTGACGTCGGCTCCCAGGAAAATTAAGATAATAAAGTAATCCCTAAGGAAGCCAAGACGACGCATCTATATCATTTTATTAAGATCCATGCCATTGTGCATGTATAAAATCTTTGTTTACATGTTCTCAAGCAGCAAGAAATTAGCTGATTGAAAATCTCTCTCTCTCTCTCTCTCTCTCTCTCTCTCTCGTCATTCAAGTAAGCATTCCTAACCTAAGTGTACGTGACCCTCTTCAAAGAAAGAACAGCCGACACTAGGCTAATTAATTGAATACAATAAACCAAATAAAAGAAACACCTCTGTCCCACAATAGATGAGGACAAGTTAAGAGTAATTACGATACAGTGATAAACTGTCGGTCACGAGTGAGGCCTGCTATCCAGACCGAAGCAAACAGTAGTTTTCACCCTCTGAAAAAGAAGGGGCCAGCACTGGGGCCGGTACTGGGACCAGCCACTCACGAGGATCTTTAAAAAAAAAAAAAAAAAAACCCAAATTCACTTTATTCCACAGTGCCAATAATTTGCAGCACTGTCATCACTTGAATAGCTCTCTCTCTCTCTCTCTCTCTCTCTCTTTTACCTTCCCTTTCTCTCTCATTCGATTGTTGCACTCTGCAGGGGTGTAGAGTGCCTTTCCTCCCATATAGCCTAGTTGGACTCCAGTAGAGGGTCCCTAGGAACACATTGGCACCATAAGTGCCACCAGCAAATCCAGAAAATAAAAAAAAAACAAAAGGGAACACAGAAGAGAAAGTTCTTCTGGAACCTAACCTGCACCAGTGCCTAGGGATACTGAGTGCCACCAGTGTGACCTGTACACGGCACACCCAAACTACAGTGCCACCTTTTGAAAGGGTGCCACGTCATTGAAGAGACACTTCCTCGCTGCCCAAATACGCCCAGTCGACCCGGTTAGACGCCCTTCCCCACCAGAACCATGGCAGCAGAGCATTATAAAACTTTCCTGGGGCTGGGGACGGCGGCAGGTCTCACCGGCTCGGAACTTACTACCTGGGTTAAGGAGCAAGTGGACGACTTGGCCAAGCGGGAGAAGGAAGAAAGACTCGAGCAGAGGAAGTATGAAGAAGAACGAAGAAGAAGAACGAAGGGTGTATGAAGCCGAGCAAAGGCAATATGAAGAGGAAAGAGAAGAAAGAAGGAGACAGCATGAGTTAGCCTGCAAGGAAACTGAGTTAGCCCTAAAGGAGAAGGAGCTCGAGCTTGAGAGAGCGAAAATGGAGAATGCCGAAGCTATGGCTAGCCATCAAGCCTCCAGTCCTACACCTGCTGCATCAAACGCTCCAATTTCGAGCATCAATTCCCTAGTCCCCAAGTGGACTGAGGACGAGCCAGAAGCATGGCTGGAGGAGATCGAGGCTCTTTTCGATAACTACAGCACCACGGAGACGGAGAGAGCCTTAATACTAGCCAAGCATATGGAGGAAAAGCCAAGGCAGCGCTTCGCTCACTGGAGAAGAGCCAGAGAGGCAACATGGCGGAAGTTCGTAGAGAGTCATTACAAAGGCCTACGAGATAACCCCAGAAAAATGGAGACAACGGTTCCGAGGTCTTGCCAAGGAAGTCGGCTGGTCTTGGACAGAATGGGCATGTCACAAAACCCAGTCCGGCACGCGCTGGTTCGACTCCTTGGCCTGCACGACGTTTGAGGATCTCTTCAATCGGACCATGCTAGAAGACCTTTTCCAATGTGTGCCAGGGCCCCTTGCAGTATATCTTAACGATAAACAGCCCTCCACACTTATGGAAGCTTGTCGCATGGCTGATTCGTGGGAAACCTTCAATCAGTCGCATAGCACCTCTCAGAAGCGAATCATCCCTCCGGCCTACCTCTCGAACTCCACTCGCCCGAAGAATGGACTGCCTAGCAAGACCATATGCAACTATTGCAAGAAGGGGGCCACGCTGAAGCTGAATGCCGATACAAACTCGGCACTAATAAGCAGCCTAACCCTACCAGCCAGAACTCCGCCCCGATTCATCCGCTCAGCCCCTCTCCTCCAACAGTTACTGCAGGCCACCGAGCCCATCCAAAAGGCCCGTGCAGATCCTGTGGGGCTGCTAGCCACTACAATGCTGGATCTCCGGCCTGTCCACATCATGTCCCCACCACCAAATTTGTCAACCTAATCAGCACTTCATTTTCTGCTGCTGGTCCGCACCGGATCCTTTACCCCGAGAGACTGGAAACCCAGTTCATCTCGGTGGCCCCTCTTCAGAGCACTAGCCTGCCAGTGACCCTTCCGGTCACAGTAGACACTGCGGCAGACATTAGCCTGATCACTAGGGCCCAAGTGCCAGCCGGTGCCATGGTTGACGAAGAAACGCGGTGGGAAATGAAGTGGATAGAGGGCCACACCATCACCGTTCCCACGGTCCAACTCCAGGTTATGACACCTTGGGGGGCACGATACCCCACCGCCTTGGCGTGGTAGGTGGAATTCGGCCCGGAGTGGTCTTCTTGTTGGGTCGGGATCTTCTCTGCGGAAGCCCGTTACCAACGCCACTCCGCAGCCACGTTACCTCCTCCACGGAGGCCCCATCTAAAACTCTCAACAATGACAAACCTCCACCTTCCGCCCACCAAAGTGGTCCGCGGAAGGGGCATAAACCAACCTATTCAGGCCTAGCCTCTCCAATCGCGAAGGGCTGGCCCACCAAGAGGTCCTCCCCTCCGCGAAGAGAGATTCAGGAGGAGCAGTACCGCTGCAGGACGTGCAAGCGGGCAGACCACTCCACAAATTGGGAGGGCTGCCCAAGCAAGCAACGCCCAGCGGACGCCCCGAACAAAACTCACTAGGAGAGGCTACGATCTCCTGCTGGGGCAGGAATCTCTGCCGCAGCCAAACCCAAGTCGTCCGAGAGGTATTGCACCTCCGGACCCCTTGTCAGGCATGCCTGACCTCAACTGCTGCCAGTGCCACTTGCGAGCACTGAGCAGTGCCAGACTCCGTCCGCCACGGACGTTGAGCTACCAATGGAAAAGGCCCTATGCCGGGTCTAAATCATGAGGCGAATCCTCCTCCGGGAGATTTAGGATTCCCCCATGCAGTTGATCATCGCGACTGGAGAGCCTCCAGCACCCGAACTTCTTTGCTTCTTCTTTGCAAAATTTGACTCCAGGGATGAACCCCTGGAGGATCGAAATGGTACCCCTTCCTTGGAAGACCAGGAACTGGCATCCTCGGACGCAGAAGTCGAGATCGCTCTCGCTCCGGTTGTCGCAGCAGCCGGAGTAGGGAGTCCTCCCGCAGCTTTTGCAGTTGCCCCTGACTTCGCGCCCGCTAGCCCTTCTGGCCTGTCCTCGAGTCGGTGCTCTCATCACCTGCTAGGCCAGCTACTGATAGGCCTTGGAGGAAACCGAAGAAGAAGAAGAAGGGGCGGAAGAGAGCCCAGTAGTTGCCAAGCTATACGCTCATCCTGGCACTAGTGCCCTCTCGGCACAGTGCCCTAACATCTAAGAGTGATCCTGGCCCCTTGCCCAGAGGAGGTAGCCAGTGTGATCTCTTCCTTTTATTTGTACATAGCCTAGGCCACCTTAAAGTACAGTACATCAATTTAGTAGCCTTGTTCTTTCCACTTACCACCGAGCCGCAGTAATCATGTAAGTAGCCTAACTAATTTCAGTAATCTTAACTATTGTGAAACGAGCCACGATGCTCGTGACACGCATGGCCTAAGACCTCAGTGAGGCACCCATTTATCATATGAGGCAACCCTCATGAATTAACTAGTAAATTTTAATTGTATTAAACATAAACCATGTTGTAATTTAGTTAGAATATTAACTCTTATGTTGGTGCTACGGTCGGGTTAGGATAGGTTAGGCTAGGGAATATCATAGAATGTACCACTAGGCTAGGTCTAAAACACATCATGATTGTAGGAGGTAGCCTATAATAACCGTGAGCACCTTCTAGTACTGCTAGAATTAGGTAAAGTAGTGATTATAGCTCATATCCTATCTAGGGTTAGGTAGTTCTGTAGCTAGGTAGGCTAACCAGGACTAATCTGCTCAGGGAAGAAGAGTAACCTAATAGAGGCGAACAGCTTGTTTAGTACAGACCTTCACGCCCGAAAAGGGAGTGAAGGCCCTCTTAAGGGGGGGAGCTTTTATAAATATTACTGCTGTTCGCCCTCGTAACATTTGATTGTAAATAATATCAGCCTGACCAAGACCGGGAAAAGCCATTGTCCGCATTAGGAGCGTCTTCAGTTCAAACTTTAACATCCGTTGGAGAAAGGAATAGGTAGCATTTAGGCATTTAACCCCACAGGAGAAATTTCCATATTCAACTTTAAAAATAGGTGGTCCTAAAGTCCTTTTCCTTTCTACCTGTCTCAAGGTGGGAATGTTTTAACAGAGCATAGACGCCTAAGGCATGACTGTAGGCCTGTTCTGACCCAGGCCGGTCAGGGAACTTCAGAGAGAAACTGCCGCCATCTCGGAGAGACCACATGTCTGGAAGGTTGTTCTGTCCCCTTTCTTTTCTATTATCCTATTAGTGAAGTGAAGAAGCAATTGCGAACCCCCCAGCGGTGTTGGTGCAGCACAACGTTCGTCCTAAGGTAAAGTCGCTTTTGTTCAAAACTTCGCCCATTCTTTATCTCTTTTCTGTATTTCGCATTTCTTTTGTTTCTCCTTCATCCCCACTTACTGTATATGTGTTTGAAGTCTAGATTAAGCCTCATTATTATATTGTTAGCTTCAACCCTGTTATTCCAGTAAAATACCAGGATTTAGGGTAAGCAAAATCAGGTTAAATCTCGATGCTTTTTTATGCCTCAAGCGTCGAATGTTTGGAAGAACGTTTGCGTTTAAAATCAAATTCATCTCAAATATTCTTTGTTAAGGTTAATAACCCTTAACTGGCGACCTTTGGCTAATTAACGACTGTCTTTGAGGTTAACTTTTGGCTTCAAGTGGCAGGTTACGTGTAATCTTGGTTTGCAGGGCCACTGAAAAACTACGTAAATTGAATAATACATGATCAGCAATAGTCCAAAACGTAAGAATATACAGCTCTAATGGCATTTTATAGCTTTGTTACACAAAATAACAAATGTATTCTTATATAAGTACCTTTTATATATAATTTTATATATATATATATATATATAGCTAGCTGTTATATATATATATATATGTTATATATAATAATATATATATATATATTTTCTTATATATATATATATATATATTATATATATATATATATATATATATATATATATATATATACCAGTCATTTAATCCAGATTTATATCCTTGTGGATAAATCTTGTGTTGGTAGATTTATGATAATAATATCACACAAATCTTATAAATAAAAGTGGAAGGCGTTAATTTTTTCTTTTCTGTGAATTATGCATTTATTAAACACACAAACACACACACACACACACACACACAACACACACATATATATATATATATATATATATATATATATATATTTAGAGGATATATATATATATAATGCAGTATATAAAAATATTATATTATTATACATATACATATGGCTCGTATTTACGTGTAGAAAAACAGTAAGTAAAGCGATTTTGATAGTACACAAATGTGGGCAATAGTGATGTTACGGGTTTAGCCTAGTAGATTGGATTAATTACCCTCTTAGAATGTGAGGTCAAGACGTGGAGTAATTTAACCATCATTACCTTTACAATAATGTATATTCGGGTTGTTCGGCTGCTGGCTCTTAAGAAGGGAACATTTCTTTCCTTTAAAGTGTAGATTATTTTACTATTACTTCAATTTCTTTCAAGAAAGACAGTCTTTCTAGTAGAAGAGAATTGTTTCCTCTAAAAAGAGCAGCTGATTTAGCTTAGGCTAACTGAGCTTACCAACGTTCAGTTTAATCAGTTAGTCTGAGATGGAAACAGTGATTCCCAGTCAGAATGACTGAGCCTTCTAATGACAGTCTCCTAGCAGGGAAAACTGTCATTCATAACGAAGACAAAGTTAGTAATGTTGCCTAAACAAAAACTCCTATTTGAAATAGCATTTGTTAAATCAAAATGTAGCTATGATCTGTTTCACTTCAAATTGCTATACGAATTAAAAGTTTTAGCTGAATTTATGAAACCATAAAAAGTAAGGATTTTATGAATATATGGAATAAAAAAATACTAAAGTGAAATAGTACAAGTTAGTCAAGTATCATGTCTCTGTTCATGAATATTTAATAGTTCATAACCTTAATTTTTGTTTAGAACATTAATGTTATTATGCCCTTAACTCAATAGAAACCATTTTAAAGTAAATGCGTCCTCTTGCTAAATGCAAGAGGAAGCGTGACTAGAAGTCTAGCTATATATGATCATCTTCAAGAAACTTGAGCAATGTTTGGAATATATTATGTACAAGCTTGTTAGCCCTACCCGCCTGATCCCCTACCTACCTCGCCCCCACCTTGGGTTGACAAAAAGGTTTCTTGCAAAATTCCTTAGACTTTACTAAGATGTAAATGGTTTAAATCTCAAGGGTCCTTTCAGTATTAATACAACTTTCAAAGTAACAAGTGATTGCTCTGACCTTGAGGGTTTTTTATTTTTATGATAAATTATATATGTTTCTTTTCAACTTAGTTGATTATTCTATTGTCCTGCTTTCTTTTCATACTGGGCCATAGTAATTTATGAATTCTGGTTTTGCATATTAACTGCATTTTGAGCTAAGGAGTTGCGAAGGTTTGTTACTTATGCATACTGTACAGTAATCCTTCAATTATCCTGATTATAGAGCCCAGGGCCCGTCTGACAATGACGAAAGACGGATAAGTGCGAGTAAAAAAATCTAGAGGTGTTCAATTCAAGGACAACTCCGTACCCTTCCTCACCTAACCTTCCCAATGCTGCATAACTCTAGATAATCAGTAGACTTATAAACAACAAGCATCACGCTTTAAACTGAAAACTTTGTGCAAAAGGCAATTTTCCACCTTTTTTCCCATATTTGCAACAAAATATACTGCATATTTAGTGTCATTCTCTTTAATCTTTGTCGACAAAATTCATGAGTAGTGAGGAAATCTACTCAGCCCAAGTCTAGCACAGTTTTTACGGAGTATTCTGAAACTATAACTGCTTCATCTTATCTGTCACTGAAAAAATATTGTTCATTGACATGGTGGTCATGGCAACACTGCTGGAGGAAGAAGTCGAGAGAGAATTACGAACAAATGGAGAGAGAGAGAGAGAGAGAGAGAGAGAGAGAGAGAGAGAGAGAGAGAGAGTAATCTCACCATCTTAAAGTCGTAATATAAGACTAGCCTCGACTTTTTTCTAGCATTGATTATTTACGGAAGTTCAGTATTTTTCATATGACAATTTTAACATTAAATGGCAAACCCTTCCCCTTTAGGAGTTAGTACTAATCGAAAAGAGCAAAAGATTTTCAGTTAGGCTCAACTTTTCCGAATTACCTATTAGCCTTCATTATCATTTCTTGGTCTGAGGTAAAATCGGCAAGCCATGAAACAGGATTTATCTATAAACGGGCCTCTAATGTAGCTTTTTATTTCCTTCATTTGGAGTACAAATACATTTTCAGTGATGATAAGCTTTTGCTATGTTTAGTACGAGAGAGAGGATAATGCATTCTTGTACAGTACATAGGCCTATGACGATTCAACCTCACACCGGCCTTGCCCACCCATAATATTTTATCATTGTTGAAAAAATATATATATATATATATATTCGAAGTCAGAGCCTGACGATGGTTATACGGTTTTCTGGGATTGTTGTCAAGAAATTGCTGAAAGTGAAGAAATTCGGAAACGTATTCCAAAACTGAAAGTAGCGAGGTGTTCCTTAAAGCAATACTGGGGAAGCCAAAACCATGAGGATATGCAATTTTAACACTTAGCTTGGTTGAAGTTACATATGATTTTTCCTGCTTTGCGGAATCGTCATTTTACTGTTAATATTAATAATGCATTTTACACCATTTAGAATTTACAATTTTGCTGAATCTTTAAATTTAAATCCTTTTTTCACGGCTAGTAAATTGTACGGTTAAAGAATATTTTGTTGGTAATTACAAGTTCTCTACATACTCGTGCTTCATATAGAGATTTAGTCTTTGCATTCAGAAATCTGCTGTGTATCTTCTTGACACTGATATAAACAATTTGAAACACTTCTTGGCTGATGTCAGAATTAAATAAGTAACCCAATTCTTATCACGTTATCGCTTCATTTTTGTCTTTTCCTTGTTTCTTTTTTCTACATGTTTTTATGAACTTCACATCTGTTCTTCATACACGAGGGAGAGGTTACTTCATAAGCCTCGACATAGAAGGATAATTCGTTTAATGCATTCTTTTTTCACATATGAAACCAACTTATAGACCGAATGTCGGAAATAAGAGAACGTTACATTTCATTTATGCTGGTTTTATCTTCCTTTCTTTTTCTACATATGGGACCGTCTTACAGGCCAGATTTACTGTGCATGAACCAGAATATCTAGAAATTAAAAAGAAAAGATCGAACAAGAAAGAAGACAGGATTATAAATTGCAGTGCGTGTTAAATGGCAAGAAACGAAACACTCTTTTCATTTGAAGGTTCGGTGAAGCAGTTCCTTCAGCCAGGCAGAACACCTGACGTGACGTTGATGCTTGCTGCTATAATTCGCATAGCTAGTCGAACACCGGCCATTTTCCCAGCCCACAGTTCTGCTAGGCTTTTTTGTAGTTTATTCTGTTCAAGTTTTTGTTGAATTATTTATTTTTTGCTTAGCATAGATTGAGTTTCGGGTGCATGAGCATTGACACATCCGATTATTTTTAATCAGAGCGCTAAAGATGTATCCTGTTCCATTAGACCAACTCCCAGTAGAAACTCACTCACATAGGTATATCAGTTTAGAAATGTGTGTGTGTGCGCCTACACACACACACACACACACACACACACACACACACACACACACACATACACAGAGATACAAAGTAGCATATTAATATCATCCTGGAGTATATTTACAAGAGAGAGAGAGAGAGAGAGAGAATGTTTGAGCAGTTAGAGGTGACAGCAAAATGAAGGTAACACAACCTCATGACATCAATCAAACCAACATGAACTAATCAGATTGCCCGGGGGCGAGCATAGTGACCAAAATCCTCATAAAGCCTTCGTACTTGTTAATACAAAACGAGGGTAACGAAATCCGGCGACATCAGTCAAGCAGACATAAATGAAGTTAATCAAATCCGACAAGGTTAATCAATAGACGTGAACTAACCAGATCACAAGAGGCAGACATAGTGGACAAAGCTCTCTAATTAAGGAGAGCCTTGGGTGGTATGCCTATTTTCCCGTGATCAGATTGGTTCAGATTCGTTGGCCTTCTTAGTATATCCATAAACACTAAGGGTTTTAGGGGAGTTTCATCCATTACATTCACCTTTTTGTGATCTCAGTGGTTCATGTTGTTTGATCACTCACATCAGATTCTATTACATCCATTTTGTATGAACAAACACTAAAGTTTCAGGAGTGTTGTTTAGATGTCTAACTTCCTGCAATTGAAGTGGTTCATGTCTTTACGCTGATTACATTAGGTTCTAATCCTCCATTTCATATCGACAAATACTGAGTCTTTTAGGATGTATTCTCTGTTATATCTGCTGTTCTGTTGTCTGATAGGTTTGTATTTGTTAGATTAATCACATAAGAATCTTCTACAAGCATTCAAAATGGGCAGGCACTCATGGATTCCGAGAGGATTGTCTACTAAGTCTGCTTTGCAGTGATATGATTGATTAACATTTGATTTTATGGACATGCATTAAGGCTTCGCGAGAGTGTTATCCAGAGTGTCTGCTTTCCTGTAATCTGATTGGTTTAGGCTTTTGTGATTGATCACAATTGGTTCTATGACCTTCATTTTGTATGAACAAACAGTTATGGTTTCAAAGGAATAGTTCTACTATATCTACCATTTCTATATATGATTGATTTATTTCCATATTTGCTTGACTAATCACACTGGATTCTATTAACTTCATTTTATATGGATAAGTACTAGTTTTTAACAAGATTTTTCCATTGGGAAAAATTATCATATGATCTGATTCTGATTCATTTTTGTTGGCTTAATCACTTAGGTTTCTGTTACCTCTGTCTTTTTATGGACAAACTCTAAGGCTTTAAGAGATTGTGTTACCTACTTCTACATCTGCCTTCCTGTGATTTGTTTGGTTCATGTTTATTCAAATGATCAAAACAGTTCTTATTACCTTCATTTTGTATGAACAAGAGCTGAGGCCTTAAGACTTTTTATACACCATGTGTGCCCCATTCTGTAGTCTGACTGGATTATGTTTGTTTAATTAATCACACCCTTTATTTTGTATGGAAAAGCACTGTATCTGCCTTTCTGAGATGTAATTAATAATATCTGTTTGATTGACAAAATAAGTTTCTCTGACCTCCATTTTTTATGGACAGCCACTAAAACTTAAGGACAGTGTTCTCTAATCACTTTTCTTTCTTGTGACCTCAATGCATCATCTTTTTTTGGGATCGATCTCATCAGATACTATGACCTCCATTTTTTAAGGGCAGAAACCGAGGGTATTAGGAGAATTTAATCAACTAAGTTGAACTTCCTGGGCACTTAACACTTCATACAGTTTGATTAATTATAGTGAATTCTTTTATATCCATTTTGTACAGACAAACAATAAAGCTTAGATTTTTTTGTCAGATTTGTCTAATACCCTTTCATCTGAATAGTTAATCTTTTTGAGATGAACCCTTCCAGATTCTTTGGCCTCCATTTTGTGTGGACTGACACTCAGGGTTTTAGGAAAGTTTCTTCCAATATGTTCAGCTCCTTGTGAACTTATCTGATGATATTTGACTGATTAACGTCATCTGATTCACTTGCATCCATTCTGTACGGAAATAGCATTCACCAGTATGTCCGCCTTCTTGTGATTTCATTTTCCTTGTTTTTTTGACTGGTCACAAAAAACAAGGTACCATTCTTTCATGATACCTTACTTGGCTTTACCATGCAGACTATTAATATATTATATATATATATATATATATATATATATATATATATATATATATATATATATATATATATATATATATATATGTATATATATATATATATAGTGATCAATTGCTTGCCCTTGGGCTGCATTTTTCTCAGTTTGGGGCAAAAGTCCGTTTGAGCCCCAAAAAGCGCACAAGGCTATACCCTACAAAACTAAACTGCAAAGTTACAAAACTAAAAAGCGGTTAGTGGCGTGGAGTGCCACTCAGATGCCGCGGGTCCGCGACTCCCCCAGGCTGATGATAAATCACTGGCTCTGTATCTTGATCAGGTGTTACTGCTGCAGTGTGAGGTCTGCCGTGGGAGAGTGAAACTAACATTCTTTGGAAGCTTTAAATTTAAGTCAATGGCCCCTGTGTGCTTGTTCCATGTGAATATGTTTCATCTAATGTAATAATAATAATAATAATAATAATAATAATAATAATAATAATAATAATAATAATAATAATAATAATAATAATAATATAAAACGTAAGTCCTTATTTAATCTGAGAGGGTCTTTCTTGTTTAATTAAACATAAAATTTTCATACCTACATTTTGTATGGTTGAGCAGTAAGCTTTGAGGTTCCAGTACGTCTGTCTCCCTGTGACATGATTGGTTCAAGTTTTTTTTTTTTTTTTTTGATCCCTTAAGAATCCGTTTTGTATGAATGAACACTAAGAGCTGAATGAGAGTTGTGTCCATCATGTTTGTCCTCATGCGATGTTATTGTTTTTTTTTTTTATTATTATTAATCAAATGGAATTCTGTCACCTCCATTTTGTATCAATGAAAAGAAATATATTGGTTTATTGGTAATTGGTCTTCTAATTGGGATTAGATCAAGTCATGCGTAAAGGATTAATCATATTATTCTATTACATCTACGTTGCTTGAACAAGTGCAGTACTGTGGTTTTGAGAGAGTTTGTTCCATTATGTACACTTTTATGTGATCTACTTGGTTCATGCTTTTATCATTAGTCACTAGGCCTGCCTTATTTGTGTCTTGCCTGGTACATGTTCATTTGATTAATCACATCGGGTTCTGTAGTCTTCATTCCATATTTGGAAATAGGAAGGCTTTTAGACAGTGTCGTCCATAACGTTTGCAGTCATTTACTTTTGTTTAATCCTATCAAATTCTAAGACCCTCATTTTGTATGGGCAAGTACTAAGGCTGCGATAGGGTTTTTTTCTGCCATATCTGCCTCTCTGTGATCTGATTGTTCACGTTTGTCTGATTAATTAAGAGCGCTTTGTCGATATCCTCAAGGCTCCTTACTTATTTTACTACTGACGTCGGACTGCATTAATTTTAGTTTTATGCAAAAGAAAACTATTGATCATCAACCATACCAAATTGCAGACCTCTAGCCTCAGTAGTTTTTTTTATTTTATTTAAGGTTAAAGTTAGCCATAATCGTGAGTCTGGCACAGCTTTAGGAGTCAACAACACAGGCCACCAATGGGCCGTGGCTGAAAGTTTCATGGGCCGCGGCTAAAAGTTTCATGGGCTCTGGCTGAGTTTCAACAGTATTATACGCTGTACAGAAAACTCGATTACGCCAAGAAACTTCTGCGCATTTTTTTTTTTTTTTACAAGAGCTCAGGTAGTAAGGGATCGACTGACAATGCCTGTGTCCTGAATCGTTGAATTTTGTGGGTCTGTTTCTGATTTCCGAGTCTCCATCATATGGGCAATAATTCAGGAGAAGCGATGAGTACTGCACCCAGCACTTTTTCTCATAATCCTGATATCTGATGTGAATAAAAAAACTTGATAAAACATATCTAAAGGGGAAGGGATTTATTCTTCTAGTTTCCGAGTGCATTAGCGACTACTATATAACATTTTAGTATTACACTAGATGTAATATTTGAGATTTAACACTGATCAAATAGAAGCTGTCAATTAATATATATAACTTGCTTACAGTGAATGTCTACTTAACTCCATTGCAAGGCTTTTTGTAATCTGGTTAGTCTGAGAGTGAGACAATTCCCGTAAGTGTGCTTCTATAACATACATATCAGAATTACTGTTGTAGGAATTCGATGAAAATCTTGTTTTTCATAAAACTGGGCCAAAAACTTGCAGAGGTTTTAGAGAGAGAGAGAGAGAGAGAGAGAGAGAGAGAGAGAGAGAGAGAGAGAGAGAGAGGAACAATCTACTGTAATTCTTCGAGAGAGTTTATAAAAAGTAGACAACACACAAAGGATGATAACACTATGCTGATAAGAATAAAAGAATGAAATTAAGGATATGGATGGCCAAGGGAAAGCAACTACTGGAGATAAGATAGATTGATGAGAATCTGACCACCTGTTAAATACTTTTAAATACACATACTTACATACATACGTGTATTTGCTTAAGGTGTTCTTGTGCATCAGTTTATCTGCGTAAATAAATAGATAAGCATTAAATTTATCATATTCTGTAATCAAGCGAATCTCCGTTCTCTCTCTCTCTTCTCTCTCTCTCTCTCTCTCTCTCTCTCTCTCTCTCTCCCTCTGCAGTGAATCATTACATTTTACTGAATTATCTGCATTGTTCTCATTCCATTGCAGCTTTGATAACCGTATCATATAAAAAAGTTGAAAGTTGCTCATAACTGACATCACCACCGTTGTGTAGTAAGTAAGCTTTTGTCATCTGGTAATCCCGTCTAAATGCACTCTGTGAATTCATACATATTACACACGCACACACACATACACATATATATGTATATATACATACTATATATATACTATATAAATAATATATATATATATATATATATATATATATATATATATATATATATATATATATATATATATATATATATATATATATATATATGTATATATGTGTGTGTGTGTGTGTGTGTGTGTGTGTATAATATATATAAATTCACAGAGTATTTAAATACACACATACATACATATATATATATATGTATATATATATATATATATATATATATATATATATATATATATATATATATATATATATATATATATATATATATATATATATATATATATATATATATATATATATATATATATATATATATAAAGCTTATAGAGTCACAGATGTTTTGTGAATTGTGAGAGATTGTTTAGCAGTTGTCTGGCACACATCCAGATTATGAAAATGTATGCATGTGAAGTGCGTCAGATATTCATGAGACGTGAGAACATCCCTGCCTAGAGACAACAGGTTCCGGTTTAATTCACTTGTATGTATTTTTTATTTTTTTGGCGGAGCCCCAGGGTGTGAAGAGAATAGCTACCAAACAAATTGTCATTCGAAGATCAACACCAAATATTGATAGAAGTCTTCTGTGAAGACTCTGTGGTTCGAGACCTGTCGATTAAGAATTGTGAACATTGCTGTTTGGAGGTAGGAAACATTTTAGATTTTCCAAACTGTTGATTGTTCTTTTCATTTAACATATATCTTACTCGGATTTGACCATTTTTACATTGTGTGTGCTTTATAAGTAACATGGGAGGAATTCCCATATCTTTATTTTTTATGCATTTGTTTAGTAAGGGTTTACCTGACTTCTTCAGATGTTTCACTGAGGAAGAGGTTGAAATGTACTCATTGGGAATATACTGGACTTTTTTTTTTTTTTTTTTTTATCTATTGTGAGAATAGTATTTAGGAAGAATACTTAGTTTAATATGATGGACTGTAATATGTTTGATCATTTGGTGGAACATTATTATTCCATTTTATTTCATCTCTTGTTTCTTGCAATCCAGTTATGTTAGATTTTTGTCAAATAAATTATTTTGGGTAATGCTTGTTTTGCTGTAGACCTGAGAGAGAGAGAGAGAGAGAGAGAGAGAGAATGAGTGTGTGTATGTACAGATGTTGTACATATGTGCATTGCCAGTAGCCTTTTTGATGCGGTCACTATCAAGCTATCAATAGATGGGACTTCTCGACTTTTTAGCAAAAGGTAAGTAATGAGATCTTTTCTTAATTGTATGAGAGATTTTTGGTGGTCATCGGGAACTACCCTTGGGTATATTTTACTGTTTAGGTATTCTCTGGACAGACTTATCTTACAAAGAAATTGGGATTTATAGGAATTGGGGTGTGCCTTTTTGGTTGATAGCCTATATGTGCCTCTTTGCTGGTTCAAGGAATTTTTACAGTGAGACGAGCGCTCACTGTGTTATCAAGTCAGTGGAGTTGGGAAATTGTGTTCTGAGTGTTGTGTGAGTGCATTTCAAAGAGCAAGAAGCGTATTGCATCACTTTTCAGGTTAGCTACGTGTTTTGTTGCCATTGTAGTGAGAAGGGGTTATGTGAGTGTTACTATAGTTTTTTTTGTTACTATAGTTTTTTTCTTGTTAGTTACTTGCAATGGGGGATAATTAAGGGAGAGTTCTGTTGCTTTGTGGTTACATCAGGAAGACGGGTGTAACTTTCATTAGTGAGCAGTGATGATTTTGTGACGTCATTGAGAGAGCTTACTCATTTTAGTCTGAGGCTGGTTTGACGCTGTTATCCCATTCTCTCTGTGAGCCCATTGTCTATGAGACCGGACTGAAGTATTTCAATTGTTTGAGAAAAGTTCTGATTATCGATTGCAGCAGCGTTTAGAAATTTTTTTTTTCTTAAACTGTTCGCATCTATGGTTAGGGTTGCTTCATTGTTCGCATTTGGCATCTAGAATTTGATTTAATGGTTTGAATTTGTGTTAGTGTTTGGGGTTTGCTGAATTTTTAACTTATTTTTTTTATTTTTCTCCTTTCTCTTTCTTCCTTTGGGGAGTTATATGAAGCTGAGATCAGGTCGATTACTTGGAACTTGGAGGGTTATTCTTTCAGATACTATGGCAGCGGTTAACGAAGATAAGGATAAGGTGGCAAGATGTTGCACAAATTTGCACCCATAAACACAGGAATACAGCCTTTTTCTGGGCTAGTTGATGACATTCTTCCAGTTCCCCTCAAAATTTTTATTGAGGGGTATCGAATATTTTAGTCGCCAGAAAAATAACGGATGTGGTAGAAGCTTTCAGTGAAGCAAAAGGCTTCCTTAGTTTAGATAAAGAGGATATTGGACAGCGTTGCTGGAGTCATCACTTTTTGCAGAGCAGGACCTGGGAAGATCTTAAGAATTTTTTGAGAACGTCATATGGAACAGCTGGAGTTGGTGTTGCAGTTCGAAACCTCAGATCTCTTTTCAAGGTCCATAAAGGTCATGATTCACTGGTCGCATTTAGTGCCAGATGTTTTGATGCTGCAAGGGATTTTTCGAAGAACTTGGGAAATTCTGGTTGGGTAAATGGAGGCTCTTTTACGACAGAGAATCTTGAGAAACTATTGCAATACGCTTGGATCCAGAATGATGTTCCTGATGCTATTGTAAATAGTTTTGACAAGGAGATAGAAAGGCGGTCGGATGAAACTTTACTGTTTTCTCAAATTCGTAAGAACATGTCAAAATGCCTTTTTGGACGGGATGCTGAAATCTTCCAGGGCTATTCCAAAGCATCATACACAGAGTAATTCAGATTCCAAAATTATGAGGTTATGTGCCAAGACAGGGGATGAGACTTCTGCGAGTTCAGGATCTCAGGGCTGTTGTTATAATTGCAACAGGCAGGGCCATACTATGAAGTTTTGTAGGGTGAAATATTGTGGCGCTTGCAAGTCTGTATATCATGGTTGGCAGTTTTGCCCACTTCTTAAACAGAATGAGTCTAGAAGCATGCCTCAACGCATTGATCTGGCAGGTAGGAGAACTCCTCGAGGGTTTTTTTTGAGAGCTTTTTTCCTTTTCGCTGACTTATTACTTGCGCTCTGTCTGGGCAGAGTGCCTTTCCATTTAGTACAATTAGTGGTACCTCACCCTAGTGCCAGCAAGAAAAAGTCCTGTGTGACTAAGCAACTGCACCTGTACCTCGAGATACAGAGTGCCATCAGTGTGACCTCTGCAAGGCACACTCAGCCACAGTGCCACTTTATTGAAAAGGTGCCATTCCCTTGAAGTGTCATCACAGTTAAAGGACGCTTCTCCAAATCACTTTCCTTCCTGGAACAACTACCTTACCCGTCTGAATCTACAAGAACCATGGGGACCAAACGCTACCAAGCCTTCATGAACCTGGGGAAGGAGGTGGGTCTCACAGGAAAGGGCCTCGCCGACTGGATCAAGGAAGAGCTGGATGACTTGGCCAAGAAGGAGAGGGAAGAAAGAACAGAATGGAAGAAGTATGCTGAAGAACAACGGCAGTACGAGCTAGCTCTCAAGGAAAAGGAGCTGGAGAAGGTTCAAAAGGAAAGTGCCAAGGCTCTAGCTACCCAACAGCCTCCAACCCCACACTGGCTGCGCCAAATACGCCCATCTCCAGCATCAATTCTTCGATTCCCAAGTGGATGGAGGATGAGCCAGAGTTGTGGTTGGATGAAATGGAAACCCTCTTTGACAATCACACCACCACTGAGATGAAAAGGGCCTTGGTACTTTCCAAGCATATGGAAGGTAAGGCCAAGACTGTCCTCCACTTGTCGGAGAGGGGTCAGAAGTGAAACACGGAGGATGTTTGTAGGGTGATAACGAAAGCCTATGAAATCACCCCGGAGAAATGGAGACAGTGGTTTAGAGACCTCCCCCATAGAAGTCGGTCAGTCTTGGTTCTGAATGGGCCTATCACAAGACCCAAGCTGGTTCTCACTGGCTCGAGTCCATGTCATGCACAGAATTTGAGGATCTGTTTAACAGGAACATGCTGGAGGAATTCTTCCAGTGTGCTCCTGGGCCCTTCTCTGTGCACCTCAACAATATGCAGCCCAAGACAATCATGGATGCCTGTTGTATGGCTGATGATTGGGAGACCTACAACCAGTCCAATAGTATATCTAACCAGGTCATAGTGCCTCCCGGATACCTCTCAGGCCCAGCTCACCCGAAAAAACGAACTCCCTTCCAGACCAGTATGCTAGTTCTGCAAGAAGGTGGGACACTCTGAAGTCAAGTGCCTCTTCAAAAAAGGTAGCAAACAAGCAGCACCTTCTCAAAGTCACCCAAACTTCCTCCCCATCTGACTCCATGCCAACTTATCCCCCAAGAGTCACCGTGGGCAGACAAGCCCACCCAAAGGGCCCCTGCGAAGACTGGCTCTCTGGGACACTATAGTGCCAGCTATCCTTTTTACCCAAACTGAGTGCCCAGCCTCTCAGGGTGATTTATCTTCAGCAGCCCAGCTGCGGAGGGCATGGCACTGATCAAGTTGACAAATCTGGTGGAGGTAACATGCTCTTGGTGGTGCCCCTTGATGGCTCTAGCCTGCCAGTGGACCTACCGGTTGTGGTAGACACTGAAGCAGACATCAGCTTGATTGTCAGGCATCAAATGCCATCCAGTGCCACTGTTGATGAGAAAACTCGGTGAGAGATGAAATGGGTAGAAAGCCACACCAAAGCCATTCCCACAGTTCAGCTCCAGGTCACGACACCTTGGGGCATGGTACCTCACCGCATTGGCATGGTGAGTGGAATCAGGCCAGGAGTGGAATTTCTGTAGGGCTGGGACCTCCTCTGGGGAAGCCATTCCACAACCCCATTCCATAGCCCTACTACCACCATAATGGAGGCATTGACTTGGACATCACCAACCATAAGCACAGCTACTTTGACTGGTGTGCCACCAAAAGAAGAATTACCTTCTGCCCACTGAAGTGTTCAATGGAAGGGACACACTCCACGCAACTCCAGGCCCAGTCCTCCCTCCTCACCAAAGGACAGCCACCAAAGAAGTCCTCCCTCTTCATGAAAAGACATTGACAAAACACAGCACCGCTGTCGCACGTGCAAGGTGACAGGCCACTCCACTAATTGGGAGGGTTGCCCTAATAAGCAATGCACAGCGGATGCCATGAATCAGAAAACTTCAAGATGCCCTGACATCCAGCTGGGACAGAAATCTCTGTCTCAGCCCAACTCAAGCCATCCATTAGGTATTGCACCTCCAGACCCCTCGTCAGGCATACCTGACCATCAATCTCTGCCAGTGCCAACTTGTGAGCCCTGAGCAGTATCATGCTCCATCCATCTTGGACGTTGAGCCGCCATACGACTTGAACCCTTTGTCTGAACCTGACATGGTGCCAGTACCAGAGCCCAATCATGACATGGATCCTCGCTCGGGAGATCCACCAACCTTCAAGAAGTTGGTTCTGGTAAATTGTAAGTCTCTGGCACAGGCCACTTCTTCTTCCTCACCACATCTATCTGGAGAGGATAATCCTCTGGTGGACCTTACTGCTATGCATTCTGTGGAGGAGCAGGAACTGGCCTTCCCGAACGCAGCGTTATTGGATTTTAGTGGTAAGTCTGACTTTGACAAATTGATTCCCAGTGTATATACTTTTTTCCTTCAACTGAATCTCTCATTTTTTTTTATTCAAATTTCATTCTAAAAGAAGTCCCTGAATAAGTGCACTAGTAAAGTACATTCCCTCATGAAGTTCCTATATTAGTCGAATTTAGTGTTGTATAGTGACATAACCTTCATTAACTTCGTGGTGTTTAAATCATTATATATTCATGATATAAGTGAAACTGCAGTTCTTGAAATCAAATATCACGGGAGATATATTATTTTATATTAGTGTTATCTGGATGATTTATTTCCAGATGTATATATACACCTTGATGCTTGGTTTTTCCCCTCTTCCTCGGAGATATTTGCAATCGTTAGTGTTTAGAAGCAACATTCACATTCTTTGAACATCAACTGTTTCAAGAGAGCCCTTAGGAGACGTTCAGATCTGTTGTGCATTGTAGTATTAAAATACTCGTCCTGATTAGGATTAAATTTCCAAGCTGCTGTTTAGCTCGTGTAAATACTCTAATTTTGATGCTTTGTTTTGTTTGGAACTAGTTTCATTAGGTTTAATTAACTCATCTTCTTGTGTGAAATAAATGTTATTTTTGTGCTGATTAGTTTCAAACTGGAGACATTTCTCCATTGTAGGTTGTTGTCATTTATAGCTTTGTTGGCCTTAACTGGCAGGTTACATAGGTCCAGTGCATGCAAGATAGCAGTCATTTAATTAATCAGTTAATTAATTAACTGTAACACCCATATATATATATATATATATATATATAACAATATATATATATATATATATATATATATATATATATATATATATATATATATATATATATATATATATATATATATATATATATATATATATATATATATATATATATCCAATATATATATATCACAGCCACAGCCAGGTATACATCAATGGGGAGGCGGACACAAAGACTTGTTAAAAAGGGTCAATTTATTCCCGACGTTTCGTAATGGCTTCATTACATTTTCGAGGGCTGTATAAAATAAATAACATAAATTACAAAAAGGGTATAAATTTAAATTTAAAAATTAAGCACAATGGGTTACAAATAAAAAAATTAAAAATAGAAGGGACAATTAAAAAGGACAACGTAAAAAACAAAACAAAATCTCTCTAAAAAATATACAATATAAAAAAAAAATATATATATAAAAAGTAAGAAGATATGGACCAACCTATTCAGTGGCAATGTTAAAACTAAACAGAAAACGAAAGACTAAGAGAGGTACAGTGTGCCGGCAGAGGTTTGGCTGTTTAACAAGGGGACGAGTCGTTTAATCATTAATGATTCCAAAATGACCAATTCATGGCTGCTAGAGGCTCGCCCTAAAACAGAAAAATCCTTATTTTCAATTGAAGTTTTACATATTCTAGAGTGATTTCTGATATTCGAAAACTCTGGGTTTGTAATTTTACTGCCAGGGCTCTAACGCTAACCTCTGATTGGTGCCTATTCCAAGATGAGATCGCCCTTTTTATGTAAATATTTTAAGGAAAACTGCTTCCCATCTGAACTGGTCTTTAAGATACTTCGAACGCTTCTAGACAAGTACTTCTCCCTCAAACCTACAATTTACAGTGTTCCTAAATTGAATTTTTATGCTAAATTTCCATTTTTATTTGATAATACTTTTAGAAAAAACTTTTCACAACAGATACAAAGTAAGTTTGGAGCCATTAAGGTCCACCTGATACCTGTTAATCCTCTCACCATCGGGTCTTTATTTAAGTACAAAGATCGCTTATGCCCTTATATGTCCTCCGGGTGTGTGTATAGCTATCACGTGTCCTAAATGTAATTTAGGAACTTATATTGATCCACCAGGAGGTTTCTGAAGGTACGCATAGACTCTCATCGTGGAGTAAGCTATAGGACAGGCAGTAAAATTACAAAGCCAGAGTTTTCGAATATCAGAAATCACTCTAGAATATGTAAAACTTCAATTGAAAATAAGGATTTTTCTGTTTTAAGGCGAGCCTCTAGCAGCCATGAATTGGCCATTTGGAATCATTAATGATTAAACGACTCGTCCCCTTGTTAAACAGCCAAACCTCTGCCGGCACACTGTACCTCTTAGTCTTTCGTTTTCTGTTTAGTCTTTCGTTTTCTTACTTTTTATATATATTTTTTTATATTGTATATTTTTAGAGAGATTTTGTTTTGTTTTTTACGTTGTCCTTTTAATTGTCCCTTCTATTTTTATTTTTATTTGTTGGTCCATATTATGTTATTTTAACAAGGACACAGAATTAACTTATCTTTCTTTTATATATCGCTCACGATAATATTTTTTTATATTGTATATCGCTTTCGAAGTTTTTTATTAAATGGACCATTTTGTTTATTATTCAAATAACCCAACAAGAAATTGTTTTTTAAAATGCATAATAAATGAATTATCGAGTTAGATAACTAAACTCTGAAATGCAAAACAATTCTGATTAAAGAAGTCTCAATTGCTAATCCCTTCTATTTTTTAATGTCAAAAAAACAGTTTTTTTATTTCGGAAGAATTAAACATGATAGAAAACTGGTTAAAAATACATGAAATGCAAAACACAATAATGGAAAGTGTAAAATTTTAAACGTAACATGACAAAATAATTTAAATTTATAAACCCTTTTCATAATGATTAGAAAATCATGGTAAAAAATCATTTATTTCCTTTCTGCCTTATACACAACTGCAGTTCTATCACGTTAATGAACGATCAAACTCCTTAGAAAATTGTAATGAATATACCACTTGGAAGATCACCTGACCGGCAATATTGCTGAGAATCAAACTATTTGCTGAACACAAAGATTTTACCTCGAATAAGTTCCATTGACTCCAAAAATTCTTCCCTTTTAATATGTACATATTTAAAAAGTCTTTGAAAATGTAATCATTATGAAACGTCGGGAATAAATTTATCCTTTTAACAATATATATTATATATATATATATATATATATATATATATATATATATATATATATATATATATATATATATATATATATATATATATATATATATATATATATATATATATATATATATATATATATATATATATATATATATATATATATATATATATATATATATATATATATATATATATATATATATATATATATATATATATATATATATATATATATATATATATATATATATATATATATATGTTTTTATATATATAGTTATAGTTTGAAATATGCTCTGTGAGACAGGTAGCAACAATTTCAGATAATTTAGCCTTGTGATTCTGACTTCGTGGGCCCAGGAAACATAAAACAAGAGGAAAAGGGGAATTTCATATGAGTGTAAGGCTCTTACTACTGAAGGAAGATATTATGTAAACACGTGGGCAAACTTACAGGAGTGTATTTACATAAATAACAGTAGTACGGGAAAGAGGAATGCAAGTAGATTATTGATCCTGAAGCGGATTCTTATCGGATGAATGAAACTGGGGAGATTCCAGACACAGTCTAAGAAGCTTCCACGAAATAGGGTCCCTCTGAAATGAGAGATGCACATTATACGCCAGTAATGAAAATAGACAAAAGAATAATGAATTTGAAGCTGCACTGAGGGTGCCAAGGGGCTTCGATGAATTAATAATGGCTTAACACTGCCGACACTCGAGCACAGACATTTGACAAGAGATTCAGGGATTACTGGCACTCAAAGGAGGACAAGTATACTTTGAAAGGCCACGTGTTTAGGAGGTAAGGGCATCGTTGGGCCAGGGCATGGTGGTGAGTGTGGTGTCGGCTCTACGCCATCTAGTCCAGCGCACATGTGAGGCTGAACCTCGGTCTGATTTCCACTTTTATTTCCTCCTATGGGTCAGGGGCACGTCCAACACAGAGGGGGGTTGAGTCATGTTCAGCTGATGCCTACAGGGGTTTTTTGCCTGAAAAGGACAACCAGACAGATTCACTTTTGCCTCGGAAGTCAGAAATTATCTTCTTAAAGGGAGTGGCCTACAATCGGTTTTAATCCCTTGTATTCTGACCGTACGAAATATTGATTGGCAGGCAGTAAATGAAAAAAAAAAAAAAAAAGGAGGAAGCAATTTGCTAGCGAGTTCTTGCTAATTATGATAGCTCCCCACGCAAGATGATGTACACACCTTCCTTCCAGTGTGAACATCGATATACAAGAATAAGCGGCAAATGCTTTATGTTACTCTACATTCTGCCTAGCAATGAACTTTACTCCTAAGGATTTATGAAACTGAGACATTACTTTTAATAACATACTGGAACAAATTTCTTTAACAGGACACAAGGTAATTTCAACACTTGCAAAAGAGTAATTACTTTGGGTTTGGTTACACATTGATAACTTTATAAAGTGACTCGAACAATGTGAATTAATTAGGATTATAAGACCAGGTATATGAGGCTGTGGCAAACAAATGAAAAGAAAGGTTATTGTTCAAGAATTAAAATACATGGGTACTTAATTTTAGATATCCCCTAAATGCATGCGGTTAGCACAGTCTGCCTTGAAGAGGCTGTATAAATGATAAAACCGCGTTTATTTTTGTAAAAAATGACATCCCCTTTATGTCATATTGTAATGACTATACATATTCACATTGGTAATTGCTTAGCTAATAGTTCAACGCATCACCAACTTCGATAGTTGATGGCCGACCCTAACACTGAGGTATTTTGACAGTTGTACGCGAGCGAAAGTATTCTGCGATTTTTATTCGCTAACCTTAAACTACGCTAATTTTATGTGTCCACTGCACACATTCAAGTACGAGCTATAAATAGACACTCAATATTATGACGGGGTGAGCAGACAAAAGATGTGGGGTCTAGGACAAACAGAGTTCTTAGAAGGAAGGGAAGGGGAAAATGAATAATAATAACAAAAGGAAAATTAACAAGATGTTACGAATGAAAACGGGACCGCATATGAAAGGCGGAACACGTCTCTCAGAGCTTATGAAAGGGGCATTTAAATCACAAGGGCAAGAGTCTATGACTTGCGATTCATTAAAAGGAAAGATAAATAAATAACTAAAAGAGAGTAAATGATGTTGGCAGTAGAGCTAAGGGAAAAAAGTGAGGGTTTTATTGTGTTAGGCGGGAATTTATCGTCCTTCGCCTATAAATTACGGCCTGGACTATCACTTCAGTCCCAGGGCGAGGAAAGTGCACCCAAAGGGCGTGACTCCTTCAGGAAGAGCTGACACGCATGCCCGGTGCCAAGGTAGGGGTGCAAGGGCGTGCCACTTCTCACTCTGTTACTCTCAAAGATTTATACAGTTTGAGGGGAATGGTATCCCGTACTTAATTGCTTCTTGTGGTGATAATTTAAGAAAAGATAATAGAGGATGATAAGAGATAGAAGTTCCTGAGGAACGGAAGAAGATATCGGAGGGCCTGGCATCTCCTTCTGGATTAGAGGTGCCAAGACCTTCAAAAATGAAATGGTGGCACAGGTGCCAGGGGAGCTCTAGAGCTCTTTGCAAAATACCTGGAAATTCCCACGCCTGTGGTAGTTTCGCCTCAAACGTTCCTTAATGGGACAGTCGTCCTCAGCCGGGGAAGCGGAGGACCCGAAACCAGAGGGCGGCACGCAGTGCCACCTGGGCCTGCTGCTGCAACAGCTGATGCAGGAGTTTTCCGTGCTGGTTCTACCATGATCCGTCGCAGCTCTTGTAGTTCATCAGCCAAGTAAGATATGGCAGAATCCTGACTTGCAATTGCGTCGGCGACGGACTGAGGCAGAGAGGAGGCGGTCGGGGGCGGCGTGAGCAGCTCACAGGTATCAATGACCAGCTCAGGCATGGGTTGCGAGGCCGCATCTTTAGGCGAACTTCCGCTGTGGTCAAGAGGAATCGTCTCTCTTACCGATGCTGGTAGCGGTGCCAGGCCGGGAGAAGAGAGGGGGTCCTGAGTTGGATCCCTTGAATGGAGATTGGGATAGTGCTCTGTCGCTGGCACTAGGGCAGAGTCAGGCACTATCAGAGGTTTCTTGGGCCCGTCGGTCAGGACGGATGAAGCTTGTCACGGCTCGGTGAATGCAAGTGGCACTGGCAGGAATTTGGCACCTCCGGAAGGGAGATCTGATTGGGGCCCTGGCACTGGCACTGAGGTAGGGCCGGGCACTGGAATTGGATCGGGAACCGATCGTGGGGGCCACTGTACATTGTACTCAGGTGGCACTGGTAGGGACTGCACGCCCTCCTGGTACCCAGGGGGCGACTGTCTTGACTGAGGGAGAAGCGGGGGAGGATTACTCGCGCCCGAGAAATGATTCGGGGAATGTGGACCCCTAGATTGTCGTGATTTCTGGGGGGACTGAAAGTCCTGGCCCCAGATGACGTCATAGCCTCCGGGGAGATGGCTTGCTACTGCAAGATTGCAAATTTTTGATTGGTGAGGTCTTGTCACTCTCAATGCAGTGATCATTTTAAATTGGATTGATGAGAGTCTTGTGACTCTCAATGCAGTGACTCTGTCCTTCATGCAGGGGGTGGCTACCTCGTGGAGTGAGTCACAGATCGTGGAGGGGACGATACAGGCCCTTTCGGTGGGAGGGCCTAATGACTTGGGATCTGTGACGGCCAAGGCGACGGTGGAAGTGTTTGATTTATTATTGTTCGGGCATTTCACCCATGCGGGAGAATGGCCATAACCCTTGCACACTGTGCATAAGGTCTGGCTGAAATCTTTCTGCACTGCCCCTGTGGAGGGCGCAGGCGAGTTATTGGGTGGTTTTCCGGGAGAGAGAGGCTTTGGTTTCTTGCTCCGGCACTGTTCAGAGGAATGCCCCGTTTTCTTGCAATAATGGCAAGTTAGGGGTTTGCCTGAGTTCCCATTCTTGTGGGAATTTGATCCTCCAAGGAGGGACGGGGGATTTATCTTCTGCCCCATGGATCCTTCTTGAGGGTGGTGAGTTTCCCACATGTCTGCTATCCGGCAACACTCGGTGAGTGTGGCTGGGGCTTTTTCCACTACATGAGTGGCGAGGGCAGGAGGGGCGTAGCGCAGGAAATGCTTGAACTTAAACCACTCAAGTACCTCGGCGGCACTCGTGGCTCCTTCAGAATCGAGCCATTTTGTTAATGCCCGCTCTGAATGGTACACCCAATTGGACCAAGTCTGGCTTGCTTCTCTGGGCTGCTCTCTCCAACGTCTCCTCCACCGCTCGGGGGTAATCTCATATGCCTTCGTAACTGCTTGGCGTACAGCTTCCTAGTTTCCCCTATCTTCTGCTGAAAGGGCGTGGTAGGCAACGAGGGCCTTTCCGCCCAGGAATTTAGTGAGAACAAGGGAGAGTTTCGCGGGGGAGAGGTCGCAGCACTCCAGGACTCGTTCGGCCCTTTCAAGCCATACTTCGGGTTCGGACTCTGTCCATTTTGGCATGAACGAGTGAGCTTGGCTGAGGGCAGTCATTCCTGCCGCGGGAGGCGGGGTGGCGTGCTGTCGCTCTAACATCTGGAGCTCATGGGCGCTCTCTCTCTCTCTCTCCTGTCATTCTTTCTCCTTCTCCTGCTGTTCTTTCTCCTTCTCCTCCTCTTGGGCAATTCTTTCTCTCTCTCTCTATCCTGCCATTCTCTCTCTCTCTCTCTCCGCCTTGGCATCGTCCACATGCTCTTGAACCCACTCTCTCAGATCTTGCCCTGATAGTCCCATGTCCTTTCCAGAGGACATTTAGAATTTGAAGTCCTCGTTTTGTTGGGCTCTGGTATTAGCCATCTTGAAGTAATGGTTATACGGACTGGACTTTCTAATGAATCAAATGCGTCTGAAAAGACTCAATTGCAGGAATCTGAAACACTCAATTGTTCATACTGCAGGAGCATGGATCTGTCTGAATAAGACAGGTGATCAGTAAGTCTGAGGAGACTTTGTTAAAATTTAATATGTCTCGGTAAGACATGGTTGTTCGTGGCGAATGAATTTTAATATGCGTCTCGGAAGACGTACTTGGATTTTGTCACGCTCAGACTTGGCCGGCTGTAGCGTGAAATTAAGGAGTTGTTCTAATGAACTAGAATGATCAGTCCCCTAAGGGCTTAGATGTGTGTGAAATGCACTATTTAATGTCTCAAAAGGACTTGATTTTGGGTTTCCCACAGGAATTAGGAATTCTCACCTCTCACAATGTAGAATTTTTTTGGGAGTCTCTTGGGACTTGGAATTTGGTTGAGGAATTCTCACCTCGTGCGGCGTAGAATTTTAGTAGGAGTCTATGAGGACTTGGAAATACGATTCGTCCCTTAGGACTTAGAAATTACTAACGGGAAAAACACAAAGAAAAATGTTTGCTGAAATGAATGAAAACAAAAAGGCTACACACATGGGCATGGGCGGGGGGTGAAGAACGTCTGACCATCACCGGAGTTATTTTTAGATTTTGTGTGAATGAACCCGTCTATTTATAGACCGTCTGGGATTCTGGGGAATTTCCCGGGGTGAGAGGATAACAGTAAAACGACCTAGTAATTTTCCCTATAAGCGGAGTTTAAATTTCGCTTTTCCTAACACCTAACTCGATTTTTAACTACACAGAGAGAATTTCAGCAATGCAAGCTGACTTCCTCTTGTCCCATGTGGGAATTTATTCACGCCTAAATAATAATTCGCCAATCCAAAATGCAAAGTAAAATTTATCACAGAGGAATTTCTTTCGCACTATTCCTCGAAGCAAAGAATATGGCAAGGATTTTAACACAGGAATTTCGCACTATTCCTTGAAACAAAGGATGGTTAGCACTGGTTATTTCCTAACTACCTATCCTGAAAGGCATGCATTAATGAATCTAATACGGCGGTTCTTTTCTCTCAGTGAATACATGCGTCCCTATTTCTAATTCCTAGGAACAGTCACGATTGTAAAAAAAGTTTTGCTAAGATAAACGCATTACTTACGTGGAATTTCCTGATCTGTGTGCTGATTTTAGACAAAAGATTTGTAATTGTCTCGTACCCAGCATAGCTTTGCAAATTGCTGATTTGGCAGATGCAAACCCAAACAAAAGCAGAAAACAAATGGGGGGGGGGGGATGCAACCACTAAAACGAGAATCTCAGGCAAAAGGTCGCCATTTTTATGTTTTTCCTGGCAATTTAGTTTGAAATATGCTCTGTGAGACAGGTAGCAACAATTTCAGATAATTTAGCCTTGTGATTCTGACTTGTGGGGCCGGGAAAACATAAAACAAGAGGAAAAAAAGGAGAATTTCATATGAGCGTAAGGCTCTTACTACTGAAGGAAGATATTACGTAAACACGTGGGCAAACTTAAAGGAGTGTATTTACATAAATAACCTTAGTACGGGAAAGAGGAATGCAAGTAGATTATTGATCCTGAAGGTGATACGGGATGAATGAAACTGGGGATTCCAGACACAGTCCAAGAAGCTTCCACGATATAGGGTCCCTCTGAAATGAGAGATATGCACATTATACGCCAGTAATGAAAATAGACAAAAGAATAATGAATTTGAAGCTGCACTGAGGGTGCCAAGGGGCTTCGATGAATTAATAATGGCTTAGCACTGCCGACACTCGAAGAGCATGGACATTTGACAAGAGATTCGGAGATTACTGGCACTCAAATTAAGTAAATGTTACGAGGAAAAGCGTGACTAAATGGATGTCATCCAGAGCACTTTACCGTAAGGCAGATTTGGTTCCAGCACAGAAAGCGGTCCGTGGATGACTTGTGATGTCCGAGGACGAGATTTCTTCCACGTGGCAAGATGCAGAGCTTCAGTAAAGGGCAAGGCGATGGGAACTTCAAGCTACGCCAAGCAAATGGAGTGGGTCATCGGTCAGGCCAGCAGCCAAGGGAACACGTAGTTGGTGGCCGGAGTTCACAGAGGACAAGTATACTTTGAAAGGACACATGGTTAGGAGGTAAGGGCATCATTGGGCCAGGGCATGGTGGTGAGTGTGGCGTCGGCTCTACCCCATCTAGTCCGGCGCGCATGTGAGGCTGAACCTCGGTCTGGTTTCCGCTTTTATCTCCTCGTATGGGGCAGGGGCACGTCCAACACATATGGGTTGAGTCATTTCAGCTGATGCTTACAGGGGGTTTTTGCCTGTAGGAAAGGACAACCAGACAGATTCACTTTTGCCTAAGGAAGTCAGAAATCATCTACTTAAATGGGAGTGGCCTTTACAACTGGTTTTAATCCCTTGTATTCTGACCGTGCGATAGAAGATGGTCTATCGATCGGCAGGCAGTAAATGAAAACAAAAAAAACAAGGAAACAATTTGGGGGAGTTCTTGTAATTTGATCATATATGATATATATATATATATATATATATATATATATATATATATATATATATATATATATATATATATATATATATATATATATATATATATATATATATATATATATATATATATATATATATATATATATATATATATATATATATATATATATATATATATATATATGTATATATATATATATATATATATATATATATATATATATATATATATATATATATATATATATATATATATATATATATATAATATATATATATATATATATATATATATATATATATATATATATATATATATATATATATATATATATATATATATTATATATATATATATATATATATATATATATATTTTATATATGTATACATATATATATATATATATATATATATATATATATATATATATATATATATATATATATATATATATATATATATATATATATATATATATATATATATATATATATATATATATAATATCATATATATATATATATATATATATATATATATATATATATATATATATATATATATATATATATATATATATATATATACATAAATATATATATTATTAATATATTTATATTATATTAGGATATAATAATATATATATATATATTTTATATATGTTATATATATATATAGATATATGTATATATGTCATATATAATATAATATATATTAAATTGGCCGTCATATATTCATATCATTTATATACAACCAACCATGGGCAAAATACATGAAGATATTGCGTCAAATAGTATTTTGACGTATATCATATATATATATATATATATATATATATATATATAATATATCATATATTATCTCATATATATATATATATATATATATATATATATATATATATACATGTATATATATATATATATATATATAGGGATATAAATATATACGAAGATATATATATATTATATTTTAATATGTTTTGTCTCACTGCACTTTATATAGGTAATAATATGCTCTGATATCTTATATCTATGAGTATTTAGATGGTACTATATAGATATTTTGCAGACACCCACTTTTTCTAATAATATATAAGTGAACGATGACTTATCGTATCATTATACATCGAGATTTATCATATATGTTATTGACAAATATAATGCCGTGGAAAGAAAGTCTAAATACCATATCCGTCGTTATTCTTGTGGTTTGAAATAAAACCACTGCAGTACTTAATAGCCAATTGATTTATGGAGATATATAACTGATATATATATATACATATATATATATATAATATATATACACATCCATTATATATATCCATCTTTATATATATATATATATATATATTATATATATATATATATATATATATATATATATATATATATATATATATATATATATATATATATATATATATATATATATATATATATATATATATATATATATATACAATTATAACCGTTTATCTTAATAAAGGGTAGGTGCAAATATATATAAATATATATATAAAGTAACATAGGATACAGTGCCGGCTTTCCATCCATATATTAGGAAAGAATGTAATCATAAATGAAAATTATCTATATTGTGGTTTTTATATATATATATGATACATATATATATCTCAATTAGAACTGTGAATATGGTCTATCCCCTCGGCAATTCCTTTAGGAGCCATATACAACCAATGTGTTACCCAGGGCGCCTAAAAGAATATGATGTTCATAGATGTAATATATATAATTATACAAATATATATATATAATATATATACACATATATGGCATAAGGAATAAAATTTTGATTGTAGTGTATCTATCTTATATTATACTGTTATTATACAGTATTTTAGCATTTTTACATAAATATCTATATATATCTATATATATATATATCTATCTATATATATATATATATATATATATATATATATATATATATATATATATATATATATATATATATATATATATATATTGTCAGGATATACGATCCCTTCCCTCCTGTAGATTTCTGTGCCTTATTTAATTTTGAAATAATCTGCTATTCATTTGACTGTCGGGCCGGGAAATTTGGCGGGCGACGGTCGGAACCAATCATAGTTTGAACTAGATCAGGGCCGTTAGTACCAAAGTGTAGCAGTTGGGGGGACACCCCCCCATCGCCTGATCCTGAGAAACAATATGCACACCCTTTTTCACCCCCATCACGCGATGGGGAAGCATTTAGGTAAGGGGAAGGTCAAATAGGCCATTTAAAGCTAGGGACCAGGTAGGATTTTAATCTTAAAGCACCTAATTCTAAGTGTGCTTTTCCTCTGCCCTCTTTGCTGGTTCTCTTGACATATTTGCAGGGATGTCGGACTAATGCTGAGACCCCCACAAGACGCAGCTAGCTTTGGGAAAACAGAAGCTTTCTCATCTCTGAACTGGGCAGATCTATCTCCCCCTATTCTCCGTTTACGCTGGTTGAACTACCATCGACGGACAGCTGAGATGATTGTTGGCGCCATAATTATCAGACAAGGTTTGTCCATTGCAAATAGTCAGTAAACCAGCCCTTCCCCCTTTTACTTAAACTCCTTAAAATTCCATTTCTTTAAACTTTAACTCCTTCCTCCACAAAGCAATCCTCCTTTGTAAGAGTCCTGCCTACCTCCCATATCTTGTCATAAATGTGCCTTGAATTTAAGTAAAGATACCGTGATAATTATCGATTATCCCTCCCCCCGTGCAATTTAAGGGCTATTTAGGCTAAGCAATAACAAGTGTTAATTTTCTCTTTGTGTGAGTGCAATCACGTGTTCTTGTTAAAGCCCCAATCTGATTACGATTTCCATTGTGCCTACGTGATTTCACCATAATTATCTGCTGGGCTACGGTGGTATTTATTTGTGAAGTATCCCCATTTATAAGGGGGATATTTCATAAGGAAGATTTCCATTTCTCTTAGTGTGGTTCCGTGGTTAATCTGGGACGTCTCTTTCAGGAGAGACAAGTGGCCCTATCGCACTCCATGTCCCCCATTATTCAGCCTGCCACCCCACCTGAAAATTCCTGGTCGCAGTCGATAAATTCCGTTGTGGCCCGAAAATGTTTATATGAATTATTTTTCCATCCTGGAGTTCCATCATTTGCATCATCTAACTGAGACTATTTCGTGTAATCAGGCAAGACTGCCTATTATTATTAGCATTGGATTAATTGCAGATTGGCCCCATTTTAAACTTGCTTGTTGCCAAATCATTGCATTATTGTTCCATGTGTCCTATTAGTGAGTCTGCCCATCAGTTATCATGTTGTTTTGTTGTCTCATTGTTTACTTGCTAAGTCTCTGTAAATAAACCCCTGTAAATTTGTAAAAGAGTTCTCTTTCCCATATGGCAACCTTCTCATTCACTTGTAATCTAGGGAAAATCTGAGGTAAGTTTTCAAATAACTTTTCCTTTTGCTCATATGCTGGGCTTTCTTGGTTTCGTGGCAGCATCAGTATAAACCTTGTTTCAATTTCTCCCCAACCAAGACCGTCCAGTTTATGACAGTGATGACCAATTGCCAGGACTAGTCTATTAGTGTTAATTAGCCTCGCTATTAAGCTAAACTAGAGGAAAACCAGGAATATATAAAATCAATTATTTCAATTCACGGTAATCATTTCATTATTCAAAGGACACAGGGAGCGATTGGAGCCGAGAACTTTGGTAAACAGAGTGTGTGCATGTTCCTAATATTAAGGAAATAAGAGAAGTAATATTAAAATTTCTTTAAAGAAACGCAATTCTCGTATCGTATAAGCGTTCATAACACAGGAGAACGCATAGGGTTCTTATATTAGTGAAAACAGAGAGGTAGGCGCGAAGTGTCCGCCCGCAAAATTTCTAGTGTGTAGGACAAAGTGGTGAGTTGCTGGACGAGTGAATATAGGAATTAGGAAGTGGTTAGTTAGGGAATTTTGCATGTGTAAGCTAGAACCAGTAGCTGAGAGTTTATTTCAGAATAGTTACGGCAAAGAAAATGTACATTTCTTGGTTAGTGATAAATTTTGAAATAACCATTAGCTTACAGGAAACCGTGTAGCGATATCTGGCATTTACACGGCTAGCAAGAAACGTTGTGTTCAAAATAGCGCATGCGTAAACTGTCCCAGTGTTGGAGAAATAAAAACAGTTCCAAGCGTAGTTATTTAACGACCCTCCCAGTGCATATTAAAGTATATTAACGTAAAGTAAAGACAGTGCTGATATTCAAAGTTAAATAATTCATTTCGCATTTAAAACCTGCACTTAGCAAGAAAGTAGAGTTTTTTTTTTCTTCCAATTCCACTTTGTGCTCTGTCCACGACGAAGCAAGAGCCTACGATCAGCTGTTTCCCGCGCGTAGTCGTTCCCACAACGTTCGTTCAAGGAACGAGCCTCCTCCTTGTGTGCTTAACGGAACTCGGGAAACTTTGTGAAACAATTTGAAACACCCTTGCGTACCATACCACAGCTTTTTTGAGTTCCCATTGAGGCAAAATTTCGTTCAGGAACGAGCCTCAGCACAGCCTTGTTTCTGCGCACATGCTTAACGCTCAGTAATGGGGAAACTTTTATATGATGTGAAACATATTTGATTTCACTTGGAAAGACCTTGCTTCTTATCAACACTGTTTTTCCTGTTATTTTCCTTTTACAATTATCCATTATAATGACATTATTTTGCATTACAGGTCAAAAGACAGATTAGTTCATCAGATGATTTTTTCCTCCGTTCCTATATTGCTTTTGAAGGAAAATAAAACTTTCCTCAAAAAAACAAGCCAGTTTTTCTCTAGCAAACATAATCAGATGATTCACTTTGTATCATGTTACACTTATCAAATTGTTCTCTACTTAATCTGAAATAATTCTTTCACTCAACTCAGATGTTAAACCAAATAATGGGTATTCCTCTTGGCCATGTACTCACTCCTCCACATTATATAATTAATTCACGATTCAGAGAGATGAGAGGAGAGAGATGATCACAGGGGCCTGCATTTTTCATTACCCATTAAATTTCTGACCTCCTGCCCTGCCCTGCCCTGCCCTGAGTTCATTTTACTGACCCTGCATCTCAATGCGCCCGGCCTGAGCAGAACATTCCAGAAAGATTTACTTAAATTTTTTGAGACTTTTAACAAATTTCATAACAAATAAGTTCCATTACACAATCTCAAGAGAGATAGAGAAAGATTTTTTTTCCCTTCTCTGCCCTCTTGTATTCGTTCATTTTAACACGGGGCCGACATAATTTACTTACGAGTTTGGGAACCAGCCCACAAATCATAAAAAGCAGATACAAGGAATTATATTAATACCTAATCTGGAATTTCAAATTCATTACCCATTTAAATTTTATCATATACACAGTGTGTAGTTTTGAGCACTTTGTGTTTAGCGAATAATCAAGCATAACATATTTTTTTCTTTCCAAGTGCTTCAGCTCAAATCATTTTATCATACACTATAAAGCACATATATTATATCTCGTTACGTGTCGTCCAACTGGAGTGCTTCCAGGGGTATATCTTATCTCAGACTTGCTTGTTGCAAGTGCTAAAAAACACTGCACATTGTGTGCCTCCCTCGTAGCCTACCTGTCCTCATGTCAGGCAGCGCCCACTAGTTCTCATAACTAGCTACCCACTCGTGTCACATCCAGTTTCCATTTCTCTCAGTGCCACTAATCTGCGGCACTGCTAAGCACCCAATCACTGAAGCACTTATCTTTCTCCTTTCACTTTCCTATCTCTTCCCTTCTGCTGGAGTCTCTCATTTACCTTTTTACTCCCTACTTACCTTCTGCTCAGGCAGAGTACCTCACCTTCAGTGCCAATTCATGCACTGACATTTTGCATTGCTCCACGGAGCGCACCGGCACCACAGTGCCACCCAACCAAAGCAACCTCTTATAAGCCATTGCACCTGTATTGAAGAAACAGAGTGCCATACAACCAGTGTTTCTGCCCATAAGGACCGCAGCTCCTTCAGGAACACCTCATTAACAGTGCATCCGCCCATAAGGACCATAGAGCCTTCAGGAGCACTCCATTCACTAGTGTATCCACCCATAAGGACTCAGACTTCCTTCAGGAACGCTTTCACCTAGTGTGACCTTCGCATGGCACACTCATCCACAGTGCCACCTCATTCAAAGGTGCCACTCATTGAAGTGCCACTAATCTAAGGACACTTCCTCATCGTCACAAACCTTTTCCTCCGGGAACACTCAAGGAATTCTCTCAGCACCCTTTCCCCATCAGCAACATGTCAACCGAGGAGCACCAATATTTTTAGGAATATAGGGAAGGAGGACAGTCTTAAAGCCAGGCCCTTCAAAAGTTTGTAAAGGAACAGATTGCTGAGAAGAGAAAGAATGAAGAAGAAAGAAAAGGCAGCAAGAAGCTGAGCAAGAAGAAGAAGGCAGCAAGAAGAGAGAAAGAAGAGAAGAGAAGCAAGAAAGACATGGAGAGAAGAAGAAGAAAGAGCTCTCAAGAAGACAGCATGAACTAGCCCTCAAAGACAGGGAGATTGAGTTGAGAGAGCCAAGAAGGAAAGCGCAGAAGCTTTAGCAGCACAACAAGCCTCTAGCCCCACTCCATCTGCCATAAATACCTCTCTGTCGACAGTCAATAACCTTGTGGGAAAATGGACTGAAGACGAGCCGGAACAATGGCTCGAAGAGATCGAATTCCTCTTCGAGACCTATGACGTCAGCCTGGCTGAGAGGGCCTTACTGCTTACCAAGCACCTAGATGGGAAGGCTAAGGCTGCTCATCGAGCCCTGGAAAGAGATTAATGAGGGGACAAGGCTGCTGTCCGTGAGGCCATCGCTAAGGCGTATAAAATCACCCCTCAGAGGTGGAGAGAAAGATTCAGAGGTATGGCTAAGAACGTCGGCTGGTCCTGGACAGAATGGGCCTGTCACAAGACCCAAGCTGGGAACCGCTGGTTAGAGTCATGCACTTGCGACACCTTTGAGGATTTGCTCAACTGGACCATGCTGGAGGACCTCTTCCAGTGTGTGCCCAGGCTTCTGGCTATGTATCTTAATGATAAGCAGCCAGCCACCCTCAAGGAAGCCTGCTGCTTAGCTGATGCCTGGGAGACATATAATCCTTCCCATGGCACCTTGCAGCGCAAAATAGTGCCACTTGGACACCTCTCAGGCCTCAATAGCTCACGGAACGGCCCGCCTAACAAACCTCCATGCCCCATCTGTAAAAGGTATGGCCATGCCGAAGCAGATTGCCGCTATAAAGATAGCAATCAGCAGGGCAACAACCCTCGGCAGCCTACCAGCAACCGTCAGTCCTCCTCTCCGCCTAATTCAACACCATCTTCCCAGCAAACCGTCACTGCCGGGAAATCAACATATCATTGGGGCCCCTGTCAAGACTGTGGAGCTTCAGGACACTCTTCTGCTGGGTATCCTGCATGCCCAAAACATGTGGTCACGCCCAGGCACGTTAACATGATCAGTGCCACCACCTCCTTAGCTGAGCCGCCAGAGAGAACTCACCCTGAGAGGGTCTGGACACAGTCCGTCTCAGTGGCTTCTCTGGATGGTTCCAGCCCCCAGTGCACCTGCCAACTACTGCCGACACTGGCTCAGACATTAGTCTGATCGATCGGGCCCAAGTGCCAGCCAGTGCCAAGGTAGAGGAGCACACCAAGTTGACTGTGACCTGGTTGGACGAACAGTCCCTGACTGTTCCCACAGTTGAGCTCAGGGTGATCACCCCTTGGAGCAACAAGGTGTATTGTCTTGGCGTTGTCAAGTGAATTAGGCACGGAGTGGAGTTCTTGCTTGGTCACGACATCCTCTGGGGATGTCCCACCCCACACCACTCTGTTGCCTGACTGCTTCTGCCAGCACATCCAGCAAGATAGGGACACAGCCTTTGTGACAGCTGTGCCACCGTCAGCCGAACCTTACAGTCGCATGAAAGCAACAGAACCTGAGCCACCACATCCACATTCCAGGCCTAGTCCGCAGGTCTTGCGACCAGACAGCCACCAATGCATTACTCCCTCCTCACGAAGGGATCTCCCCAATTACCGCTGCAGGACCTGCAACGTAAGGGGCCACTCCGAGAGATGGTCCAAGTGCCCTGGTAGGTTAGCCGCAGTGGTCAACTCCACCGAACCGAGAGGCCCAGCCCTCTCATCAAGACAGGAATCGCTGTCCCAAATCACGCCAGGGACACCGAGGGGTCTTGATCCCCAGGTCGCCCTTCAGCTTTTTCTGACACCAATTCGCGGCCAGTGCCACTTGCAAGCACTGGTCAGTGCCATGTTCCGCCCCTCTTGGCTGGATGCTCTCTGCCAAGCATAACCCCCGTGCCTGGCCCTGAGTTAGTGCCAGTGCCGGACCCCGAATATGACTTGGATCATCCTACGGGAGATCCACCAAATCTCACAACCGTGATCATCGCACAGTGCAAACCTCCGACCCCTGATGTTTCTTCTTCCCACACTCTTCCACCTGCTGAGCACGAACCTCTGGCAGGCCTGGACATTACCTCTTTTCTGGTCGACCAGGAACTGTCTGGCCAACGCAGACGCTGGTTTTCTTCCCACGACGGTTGTCGCAGCAGCTGAAGTTGGAGGCCAGCCCGTAGCCCTTGAGGCTGCCCCTGATCCTGCTCCTGACGGCACTCCTGGCCGTTCTTCAGAGTCAGTATCCTCATCGCCCCATAGGAATGGCCTAGCCAGACCCTGGAGGCCACCGAAGAAGAAGAAGAGGTAGAAGAAATTTACTTAGCGATTCAGAGCCATATGCTCTCTTGGCACTCGTGCCCGTTGGCACAGTGCCGCTTCCATCTCAGAGCGATCCTGGCACCTGCCCAGAGAGGGTAGCCTGTGTGACCTCTGAGCCCATAGCATTAACCATTAACCACTTAGGCCTTTGTACTACTAACCCTTTTCCAACTAACCTCCT
>NC_089796.1:28418594-28431094 GCF_040412425.1 Macrobrachium rosenbergii
GGAGAAGGAGCAACAGCACAAACTAGCTCTGAAGGAAAAGAAAGCCGAAATCGAACGAGCTGAGCAGTACAGTGCTATGGCACTGGCCCAGCACCAAGCTGAAAACCCAATCTCGGTCTCCACTCCTTCCATTATCTAAAATATCAGCCACCTCATGCCGAAGTGGAATGTAGCAGAGTCAAAAGCATGGCTAGATCATATGTAGACCTTCTTCTCAGAGTATAATCCTACTGTCACTGAGAAGGTCATGATTCTTGCCAAACACATGACTGGGAAAGGTCAGGACGCCTTCAATTCCTTAGAAGATGGCGACAAATGGAAACCTTGAGGTGGTCAGGAAGATCGTAGCAATCGCATATGAAATTACGCAGGAGCCCTGTAGGCAAAGATGGCGAGGTCTTCAAAAGGAGATTGGTCAGACATGGTCTGACTGGTCTTACAAAAAGAACCAAGCCTTTTTGCAGAGGTGGATCGATGCCGTGGTGTGCCAAGAAGTTGAGGATATATTGAATCGAATGCAGCTTGAGAACTCAACAGGTCTTAGCTTCTGAAGACACTGGAGCTCAAATCTCCCTTATAAGGCGAGACAGTCCCCTATGAAGCCATTATCGTAGAAACCAAGTTGCATTGATAGTTGGAGACTGACACTCCCAACTATCTGACTGAGAATCATTAGACCACACAAAAGTAAGATTTGAATGACTGGAGTAGCCAACCATATTCCTGGAGGCTATGACCTCCTAGGACAGGATCCCCCTCTTCAGCCCCTTTCAGGGTCAGGCAAGGGTCCTAATCTGTGGCCGTCCCTGTCAGCTGCTGTTGTTAACTCCAGCCCTGCCATTGAGCCATAGCCAGTGCCTATGCCTGGCCAGTGTGGTGATTTGACCAGTCTGGTCATTGAGCCCCCCACAGAGCCAGATATTGGTTCTTGGCAAAGTTTACAAACATGGACACCCAGTACTCATGGTCCCGAGGCCGTTGACATTCCCTCTCCAAATAACAGTGTCTGAGTCTACCTTAGTGCCAGTGCCAGCACAAGACGCCAATCTCCTGTCAGGAGGTCCTAATCTGGCCACCCTCTTGCCAACCGGTCAGGCCCAGCTACCTGTGTCCAACTGAGAGCCAGCCCGAAGCTCAGTGGGTCTTTTCCGGATTTCCATGACTTCAGCAGAAGTTCATCCTCCAGTGCAACCCTTGCCTGAGTTGATCCTCATAACCTGTGAACCTCTGCCACCTCCATCCACCACTTTGACTTCATTGCAGTCCCCAGAAGACAAGAATCTGGTAGACGAATCTTTTACAGAAGTTCTATCTAAGATGGTCACCCATATGAAGGCCATGCTACAAAAAGCTAGCAGAAGTAGTTGGCACCCCCAATGGCCTGGTTGTGGCAGCAGCTGAGGCAATAACCTACTCAGTGCCTGTTCTGCAAGTGGAAGAAAAATTTATAGACCTGGCTCAAGGATCATCATGGTCTAAGGCTCGATGAAATTCAAAGAAGAAGAGAAGTAGAGTGTAGATCCAGGTAGCCTGACTAGAGCCACCGCACTTTCATGGAACTTGCATCATATAGCTGTAACAGTGCCTCATCTTAATAGAGCAATCCTAGTCCCTGATCCAGAAAAGATGTCTAGGGTTGTCTCCTACCTTAATCAGTATTGTTGTACTGAGGAAATTTATATTGTACTTCCCTAAGTCTGTTCTTCAGCTGAAGAGCATGTCCTAGCCAACTTAGCATTTCTGTTACGTTCTTTTGTATATCTTGTTGCATTTATTTTTATTTTGTAGCATATATCATAGATTAAGTAACTCATGCGTATTTCAATATACTCATGCTGAGAAACTTGTATTATTAACATACTCCATGTCCATGTACATTATGTCACATATTAAATGACTCGTTTGTAATTTCAGTTATGCTCTGCACGTAGCTATGTATCATTTTGGTGCTGTGTTACCTTAGTTCTGTGTGAATCTCAGTTAGCTAATTTATGACCTTGAGCCAATAGTAATGCCAGTTCATTCTATTCCACAGACAGTACCTTTAAATAAATGCAGACACCCCTTATGCTAGTGCTTGGGAAATTAGGTTAAGTTATCTAGGAAGCTCACTCCTCCTCGGGGGATAAGTTAGGGTTATATCTCAGACTAGTTCATTTTGCATGAGCAAGGACCCATTAAGGGGAAGTACTTAATGTAACTGATACCAGCGGCTTGCTAGTGAAGACCACATCCGAAAAGGAGTGGAATGTCTGTTTAAAGGGGGAGCTTTTATGGTTGTCACCGCCGGATTGCTAGCTTTTAAAACTCTTATGGGGAAAATACCAGGCAGGAGCAGACCACAGGGGTACGGGCGGGCCCACAAACCTAGAAGTGAGAGGAGAGTTTGAGCAATTATCAATCCCACCCCTCTTCAAGGGATGGGCTTTATGTGTCCCAAAGGAACACAATTGGGGTAGGTAGATGTTTCCCTTGTCTTCATCTTCAGATTCAGTTACTCTCCCACTGAGTTTCCCATCTTTTACTGGGCCGATACCTCTTTCCTTAATTCCCAAGTATGCGACGGCGATGCTGCCTGAAGCAATGTTCTGAGCAACATAGGCTCTTATAATGCAACAGCAGACCCCAAGTTCAGTTGACTTTCAATCACGGGTAACCTCTGACTGACCGAGCCCTTAGTTGGGGGCTGTTGATCTCACTTTCTCACACTGGATTGATTGTACCATCCCCAGACACCGCCAATAAACTTGGATCACCTCGACATAACAGGTGTGTAGGCAATAACAGGAAGCAAAGACAGTACGTGCCCCAGAAGGGAAATTGGTTGGCCAGTGTCTTTTTCTTTGACTTGTTTTTTTTTTTTTATCTCTCTCGCATTTCACCACTCAAGTAAATTCCTTATCGCCTCCAGTTGAACAGCTACTTGCTATACCCTGTGTGTAACTCCTCGAAGAGTGCACAACATAATTCTCGTCCCTTGCTGAGAAGTGAGTAGAGTAAAAGAATTCCTTCTAATCTTTGTATTTACTCATTTATAGAGAGATTGTACTCGGTAGTAGTCTCATCTGGAATTGTCTCATTCCAGGAGTGTTATCAGTGCAGTTACCTACACAGCCGTGACTGTGCTCCCGATTGCCTGAAGAATACACTCGTACTGAGGCAGAACGAAATTCATTACCAGTTTGTCTCTCGGTCCACTTGCAAGTGGCCAGGTATTCGTAAATTTGATGCATTTTCATTCACTCAGTAATTGCTGCTGTGTCTCTTTTCCATTTGTTATTTTAGTGAGAGTGTCCAATTTTTCCCTGTTAAATTCAACCTGATGTACGGGTAAATAATAAGTTGATGTTATGAAACACTTTCATCTTGCGACCTTTCCAGTTAATATTTATTCATTTAATTATTCTGTTCGTGGGCTAACAAGCGGTTTTGTAAGGCTAAGTAAAACATTATCCACCAACCTTTAGAACCCATATATATATATATATATATATATATATATATATATATATATATATATATATATATATATGTATGTATGTATGTATGTATGTATATACACATGCTTGCATACAACGTACTACATAAAAACAACATATACATTGGTGTTTAAGACTTTTCACGATAGCGACTTCCTTCAAGTATTTTTCTAGATTTCTTCGTAACCAAAATAGCTTCTTTTAATTACTATATATTTATTCTCCCTAGAAAGTCTAGTTTATCAAAACAAAGATACCTTAATTTTTGCTAAAAATTATAATAATTTGCTCGTATGTAAATTAAATTTAAGATAGTCTCAGCTTTTCGGAATTTTCAAGAAAAATATATTTGCATCTTATTGTTCCTAAACTGTTGTTAATTTTTCTTTTCGTTTGTTTTAAAATAAAGGAGGTTAACCCTTGTAAAGAAATTTTCAGTCAATTATCAATGCTCACTGGTAGATATTTGTATCTAAAAATACAAGGAATTATTAGCCTTTGGTTCTGTGATAAATGGCTGCTTATGAAAGCGCATTTTTAAATTGTGTGATGATTTATATTTTAATTGTTACCTTTTTCTGTATGGGTGCCAAACTTTTATTCATGTTATATAGTGAACATTCCAAAATCTTTTATTCTCACTCTTTTTTTTTCTAGTGAAATCATCTTCCAGGAACTTGCTCTGTGTATTAAGTGGCGATTAGTTTTTAACATTCTCACGTTAATAAAAAAAAAAAAAAAAAAAAAAAAAAAAAATAATAATAATAATAATAATAATAATAATAATAATAATAATAATAATAATAATAATAATAATAATAATAATAGGTTTTTTTAATATTATTGCAGCTTCATGCATTTATTTCTAGAAGACTTTTTCTATTTTTCTTATTGGAGACTCCTCTTCATTGAGGTGCGTGTTAACAGCTCGCCTATATTTGTCATTTCATACCAGGGGGGAAAAGTAAATCTGGATTTTGCTTTTTTTTTTTTTTTTTATATATTCTATATAGTTAGAATATTATGACATATAGTTGCTAAACACTTGTCGCCGCGACGTTTCGACAGACTTTTCTGTCATTCTCCAGCGGGAGCTAGTAGAGGACTGGCAGGCTGAACAGGTCCTTCCGAATTTCTATACGAGCATAATGAACCCCCGCTGAATCCCGTGTATAAATTCGGAAGGACCTATGCAGCCTGCCAGTCCTCTACTAGTTCCCCCTGGAGAATCTATACAGTTAGAATATTATGACATATAGTTGCTAAACACTTGTTGCCGCGACGTTTCGACAGACTTTTCTGTCATTCTCCAGCGGGAGCTAGTAGAGGACTGGCAGGCTGCATAGGTCCTTCCGAATTTATACACGGGATTCAGTGGGGGTTCATGAACGCGCCCCGCCCCCACCGCTGATGCTCGTATAGAAATTCGGAAGGACCATGCAGCCTGAGTTTACTAGCCCTGGAGAATGACAGAAACAAGTGTTTAGCAACTATGTCATAAGTTTCTAACTGTATAGAATATATATTAAAAAAAAAAATCCAGATTTTACTTTTCCCCATGAAATGACAAATATAGGCGGCTGTTAGCATTCAACTCCAATGAAGACTGGAGTCCATAATAAGAAAATAGAAAAAGTCTTTGTGTTTACAGCTTCAGCAATAATATTCAATAAAACCTGTTTAAAAGAGGTCTGCTGCCAAAAGATAATAATATATTTCACTCAAATTTCTTTCATAGACGAATAAAAGAGGGTCTGCTGCCAAATAATAATAATATATTTCACTCAAATTTCTTTCATAGACGAACCACCCAAGGTCACATCATGCCCCATGCATTACGTGGAAGTCAGGGAAGATGTGTCTATCTTTTTATGACCTATGAAGAGGACTGTGGGAAGCGCCAGACTTCGCTGTCGAGATAAAGAGGGGACTTGGCTATCGTCGATGACATCGAGTTGTTGAGGGAGATTAATCTCTATCTACAAGCAAAGGGTAAGAGAGCATTGGAGAGAATCTCTGTCTGAAAGCAAAATTTGCTGGGTGGAAATTAGAACCTATAGAAAAATTCTGTGCAGTAGTCTTTTTGAAGCCAAAACATTTTAGAAACTCTCTTTCTCTCTGAATTATGTTTGCCTGGCAAACAAATCCCTCTTTCCCCGCCCTTTCTTTTTATGAATTAGGAATCTCATGGAGAACAAAAGCCAAATCTCTCTCTCTCTCTCTCTCATATAAAATGATTTACAAACTGACACGGGGACATATTTTTGTCCCTTTCCTATATAGTCATCTTTCAAGTCATGGAATGTTGCCTGTAACACGTTATTATTATTATTACAGTTGCTCCATTATTATTATTATTAAATTATTGTGTGGTTATTATTATTATGCTGGTGTCCTCATTACCACCATCATCGTTACTTGAAGAGACATCACGATCACAAAATGCCGTATACTTCATGTTGTCCTTTCTTAACAGGATTAACTGACCAAGATTTCTGGTTGGGAGCATCAGACGCCCAGGCTGAGGGCCAGTGGCTGTGGACGGATGGATCTGCAGTGCCTATGGGTAAGATATCTTTTTTTTTTTTTGGTGTAGAGACCGAGTCGTGTAAGGAAAAAATGGTCCCACACGGAAAATAGTTCAGTGTATTTCACTAATTCATAGATGATTAACCTGCATCGTAAAAATGCTGACAAAATTTAGCTTTCATAATCTGAACTGAATGGTATGAAAGTTAATCCAAATGTTTTACCTTTTAAATCTGGAGCGCCCCCCCCCCCCCCCAAGTACCTGTGTCACAGATTAATGTCATTTCAAGTGGAAGATCTTTCTAGTTACGAGGTTCACCAATTTTTCCATCACTTATAATTCTCTTCAGGTCTGTGCTTTACGACGTAACTTGGGTTTTCCGTCCTACTCGATTTCTCTTATGAAAGGAAAAGATACAGTCATCTACACTGTCATCCCTCATAGGTGATGATTTTGGTTGGAACACTTCCTTTGGGATGAACATGCAATGTTTATCTGTTCCAGGAAAATTCTGAACGTTCATGATTGTCGTTCTTTTAATTAGTTTTCAACTTAACAATAGATTGTTAATCTCGGTGAAGATAAAAATCTAAAATTTTTAACTAAAATGAAACGTTCTTTAGAGAACTGCAAAACTTTGACACATGTTCTTGGCGTCTGAGGAAACTTTAGAGTACCAGTGTCCAAAGTGAGCCTAACTTGATTCACAATATTAACTAAGAAAGGTTCTTAACAGAGTTCTTGTGCCACCGACTGGATGCCTCTTAAACTTTCACATCCATTCATTCTCTCAGGCGGCTGATTAAGCTGCCATCTTTAATTTTTCCTGGCTAAATTTAACTTTCCCCTCCCCTTTCGAAATCCCTTAGACCAGCACAATCACAGTATTTAGGCGTGGCTCCGTTCTGAGGAAACCACCTGAGGTTAATTTTGATAACACTGAGGATAATCACTCCACTGTACTTACGCATACAGGAAACATACTGCATTTCATATTTTAGACTGAGATTGAAAACATTGTTAAAATGTATATATATATATATATATATATATATATATATATATATATATATATATATATATATATATATATATATATATATAAAGTTTTTATCACATCACCATGAATCATACAAGCATTAAGCTACAAACGTCCATTAACATCCAATTCGCTCTACCTCGGAAATAATATATTTTCATATATGTTACCGAAGGAATTTTAGTTGATAATAAGTACGCCGTCCCGTGGGCTCGAACCAACGAAGGACAGGAACTCAGAACTACAGGGCGCATTAACCCGCGCGGGTTAATGCGTCCCTGTAGTCCTGAGTTCCTGTCCTTCGTTTCGAGCCCACGGGACGGCGTACTTATTATCAACTAAAAAATTCCTCGGTAACATATATATGAAAATATATTATATTTCCGAATTGATATTAAAGGACGTTTGTAGTTTAATGCTTATATATATATATATATATATATATATATATATATATATAGGACGTTTGTATATATATATATATATATATATATATATATATATATATATATATATATATATATATATATATATATATATATATATATATATATATATATATATATATATATATATATATATATATATATATATATATATATATATATATATATATATATATATATATATATATATATATATATATATTATATATATATATATATATATATATATATATATATATATATATATATATATATATATATATATATATATATATATATATATATATATATATATATATATAATTTCTTTCTATTTCTTAATATTATCAGGAACGCCCTTTTGGGGCCTATCCCTAGACTATAGCCAAGAGCCAGATGGAGGAGTCGGCGAAAACCACTTGGCACTTCTGAGTAAGGGTTATTTTTACTTCCGTGATGCCGACGGAACCATTCTCTTCCATCCCTTATGTCAGTTGACCGGGTAATAGGCCCGCTACATTTTCGGCTGTTAACAACACTCACTTAATTCATATAAGTAATTCGAATTTTATCCTTGGACTAAACAAGCTTTAGACTTTTTTTCATGTGGTGTAATCATGAAATATTGTTGATTTATTTTGAAAAATTAGGGAATAATAAAGGTGTCACTGTTGCTAAGCAATTTCTTATTCCTCCTATGTCTTCACAGATAAACCTGATCGTTTCTCTGTTATGAATGCTAGTTGATAATTCAAATTCGGTAATATCTCTTTAACCCTTTGCCTAATCGTTTTCGTCTTCACCACTTCCGATAATGCAGCCTTCACCTGCGTGAGGGCCAAGGTTGGTTCGCTGGCGAGGAGAAGCACCTTAGCCAAGATCCATTAACTCTCTCCTGAGCTTTTGATGACTTATGCTATTATTATTATTATTATTATTATTATTATTATTATTATTATTATTATTATTCAGAAGATGAAACCTATTCATATGGAACAAAGCCACAGGGGCCACTGACTTGAAATTCAAGCTTCCAAAGAATATGGTGTTCATTAATAAGATGCAGCAGGAGGTAAAGGGAAATGCATAAAAAAAAAAGAGATCCAACTTATTAAAAGAGAAAAAAAATTAATAAATAAGTAAATCGGTAAAAAATGCAAAAAGCTATTATCATTAACTCGCTTATTAGCTCGAAAATTTGGTACTTGGCACACATTTATCCGATGCCAAAAGAATTTTATGCGGATTAGGAAAAAATTACTTTTCGTTACATCTGGAACAATGGTTATCAGCCAAATAACAAAAGAAACGTTACACTTGACTTGGCTAAAGATTAAAGAGGGATTGCTCTGATAAATACATTCTATAAGTCTCAGGTAATGTTAGTATCCGGCTTTTTAGAAGTATACCTTAATGAGTCCTTTTCTTATGTGTTTACGTATTACTGCATGTATATTTGTGTAAATAATATAATTCCTTAACCAAGTTTAGGTATGTCTGTGTCGTTTATTGGGACACCGTATAGAAATATTGTTAATCATTAAAGGATCTTGTTCCACAGCAAAACTTTCCCATTTATGACAAATAAGGTTATGTATAATGTGTTATGAAAAAAATGGAATAACATTAATGCCAAGTTATGATAGAAATATAATACACAGGTATGGTAGTGGGAGAATAGTTGTTGCTAATCTGTGGAATTAGGATTTACAGTTTCTCTTCTTCATAGGACTGATTCGACAGCAGTTCGTCTGATTAACGACCCTACTCTTATTTTTCTTTCAAATACATTTTTTACATGCATTATTTACATGAGGCTTTGCCCTCTAAGAGAAAGCTTTGTCGGTTGGGTGTGGTGAATAATAGCATTTGTGGAGATAAATAATAGCATTTGTGAAGACTGCAGAAGAAGAAATTATTATTCATACTGTATACTTTTGTAAAAGAAACAACGGAATTGTGTTGTGGTTGAAGAAAGCCCTACGTATATAATATATGTTCTACTAGGTTTCCCCAGATGTTAAAGCTATTGGATTTTGATCTTCCACATAAGAAAAATAGAGAAAAGAATGCTGCTAGTTTGATCATTGAATTGTGGGTGAACAGAGATGTGAGGTTAAATTACCACACACTGAGGGAAAAATTGATTGTTAAAATAATGGCACAGGGATTCATAATTATTGAAACATTGAAGAAAAAGTGTATAGGTTTACTTTGTAAAAAATTCTTGAATATAAATATGTATGATTTACTATAATGTAATTATTTGCTTTAGTAACTGGTTGTTCCATAACTTTTGTTAGTTTTAAGCCATTTTTTAATAAATATAAATATATGTACATTCATAAATAACAGGATGTAAAAGGATTTGTTGTAATAAAAAAAAATCATATATTCGGTCACAGTCGGAATAAAGCGCGCATATAAGGCTTATATATATATATATATATATATATATATATATATATATATATATATATATATATATATATATATATATATATATATATATATATATATATATATATATATATATATATATATATATATATATATATATATATATTTAGCTCAGGTGAAAGTAACGACAGTTATATCAACATCTTAACCAAATTATGTGTCTTTACTCTCGTGTTCTTTCTATTTTCCGTGGTCGATCGGCGAAAACCTCTTTCACGGTAGGGACGGGTAATTTCTATCTGACGTGGCACTTTCTTCTTGTTTTGTGACCTTTGCTGAGTAAATTAACAGAGAGCGTTTTTTCTTTTATATAACATTAGGAAACCTCTAAAAATTAACTGTACAGAGTGTGGAATAGACTTAAAATTTAAATTGAAAAGTATCTAGCAAAGTAAACTTTCATTTCTTTGTAATGGAATTGCCTCAGCACATTATATTTTGTTTCACTGTCTGAGTGTGAAAGAACACATTCGCGTTACTGCACCTAGAATAAACTTCTGGAACGATGGTTTTTTCCGTAAAAGTTCACAATCTAAACAGATAAATCTTCGTTCTTACTTCCGTTATTTATCATCTGAACAATTTTTTTATCACATCTGCAAAGAAAAATTTAAAATCTGTATTTCTATAAAAAAAAAAAAAAAAACAGGAGGCAGCAGCATCCCTGTTCAATCGCCCAAAGTTCTTTGTTGACTCTGTCATTCCGATAATGTCTATCTGGGGGCATTTGGCTACAAAAGTTGGCATTACAAAACACTGTTCCAAGGTTTTATCCTTTTAGGGAAGATACGCAGGTGTCTCCTATTTATAAAAAACTGTGTTCAGTAAAAGGAAGACTGTCATAAAAATCCCTCAGTTAAAAGTGACATTCCCTTAGGGACTTCTGGCGGCCCAAGTGTATTGTAGCAAGTAAGATAAGGCAAGTTCTTCTGGGATCCCATTAGAAGATTAACTCAGTCTCAGGCGAAGAGAAACTGTGGTAATGTCGCGCAGGTCATGAATGAAAAGGTGCCGCATATTGCAATTGTGAATATTTGCGAAAAGTTGGGTGTTTTATTACTCCTGTTATTTCATGAAGGTTTTATTACAACCCCTTTGTTGCAGTAAATTGAAGGATCAAATCCACTTGATTTGCCAAACATATTTTCACGCGATAAGTGAAGGAGCGTTCAATTGTAAACATGCAAGAAAGTAGTTCTATCACGGAAATGTATTTTCAGGACGATAGGAAATGTGACGTCACTACATACTTTCCCACAGCCTAGAAATGGGTCCTTTGCTTGAGAATGATGATATTCGGAAACGAGTCTATTTAAGGACCTCCATTTCTAGCACAAAAAAAAAAAAAAAGGAAAAGAACCAAGAAACCGTACGATACAAATTATCCCGGTAATGATTTTCTTTATATATATATCGTATGTAATCTATTAATGTCCTGATTCTGATTTCGACTACAATTTCTTCCTATAGCCATTCACCAAGGCGGAGGCTCGATCTGAAAACTGGTGTCCTTGTAGACTTGTCCGATATGAATGTTTGCTATTTGTGAAAAACAACAATGCTTTGTTCTATTAATTTTTCTTGCTCTGCCATATTTCTACTGCTTGCCTTCATTTCCTTTGCCTCAATATATTTCTTGTTTAGAAATGAGCGGTCGTAAAATCTCTCTCCCGTTGTTAACGTGAAGCGTTTCTCTGCAACACGCCAGTTTTTCATCTCGGGATGCAGCAGCCAATTAGCGTCGGAATGGCTCTTGCAACAGATACAGAACAAATACCCGGGATACAATGCTTCAAACGTATTTCTGGACTGCTCTCCAGTTTTCCAGCGATATTCTATTAATGATATGCGTATATGTGCGACGGCATAAAAGCAGGAATACAAGCAATGGTGTGATTCCATTCTCACAGCCTGTTCTCTGTTCACGGAGTAGGGGGACACTTCCACGTTCGTATTTCGAAGTTGTTGAATAACTATTGATAGTATTTCTTTAATTTTATTATCAGATATAATTTGTGTGTTCCTTTTAAAAAATCCGATTTCTTACTGAAATAGGGGCCCTTTTTAGTGCGTACTTACGCGCCCAGATAAAAGAAATCTATTGACCTAAACTAAGCAGTGGTTTAGGTACCTAGTAGTTAGTTAACTATCTTAGGTGAGTTGTACATGGGTATAAATCTACCAAACTCATTCAGTTAACAGTTGTGAATTGGAATGATCATTCATTTTAAGGATACACACACACACACACATATATATATATATATATATATATATATATATATATATATATATATATATATATATATATATATATATATATATATATATATATATATATATATATATATATATGGCTATATACAGTACGTGTGGAGAAAAAGAGTACGTAGAAGAGAATTTAATGGTATGTGGGAAATTAGAGTAGGTAGTAGGTAGATTGGTTTAATTACCCTCTTAGGATGTGAGGTCAAGGCATTGAGTAATTTAACCATCATTACCTTTAGAATAGGGTATATTTGGGTTGTTCGGCTGCTGGCTCTTAAGAGGGGAACATTTCTTTCCTT
>NC_089796.1:28436094-28456094 GCF_040412425.1 Macrobrachium rosenbergii
CTGTGTCCAGCACAGCCAGGCTTAAAAGAGTTTAAAAAAACAAACGGTTAAAACCACTAGAAACTGTGTCGGGTTCAGGAAAAAGCTTTTTAAAAATTATATTAATAGTTTCTTCCACAGGTACATTGGTAAATAAGGATTCTACATCAAAGCTGGTCATGAACAGGTCTGAATCTTGCAATAAAATCTTTTCTTTAAATTTTTACGTAAATATTTTAAAGAAAACTGCTTCCCGTCTGAACCGGTCTTTAAGATACTTCGCACGCTTCTCGACAAGTACTTCTCCCTCAAGCCTACAATTTACACTGTTCCTAAATTGAATTTTTGTGTTAAATTTCCTTTTTTATCTCATGATACTTTTAGAAAAAAGTTTTCACAACAGATCCAAAATAAGTTTGGAGCCATTAAGGTCCACCTGATACCTGTCAATCCTCTTACCATCGGGTCGTTTTTAAATATAAAGATCGTTTATGCCCTTATATGTCCTCCAGGTGTGTGTATAGCTATACGTGTCCTAAATGTAATATAGGAACTTATAGTGGAACCACCAGGAGTCTTCTGAAGGTACGCATAGACTCTCATCGTGGAGTAAGCTATAGGACAGGCAGTAAAATTGCAAGCCCAGAGTTTTCGAATATTAGGAATCATTATGGAATGTATAAAACTTCCATTGAAAATAAAGACTTTTCAGTTTCAGGACGAGCTTCCAGCAGCCATGAATTGACCATTCTGGAATCGTTAATGATTAAACGACTCGTCCCCTTGTTAAACAGACAAACCTCTGCCGGCACAACGTACCTCTCTTAGTCTTTCGTTTTCTACTTTTCTGTTCAGTCTTAACGTTGCTGCTGAGTAGGTTGGTCCAAATTTGCTTTTATGTTGTATCTTTTATTTGTATTTTTTTAGAGAGAGATTTTGTTTTGTTTTTTAAGTTGTCCTTTTTAATTGTTCCATCTAATTTTTTTTTAATTTGTAATCCATTGTGCAATCTTAACTTTTTAAATTTAAATTTATAGCGTTTTTGTAATTTATGTTATTTATTTTGTACAGCCCTCGAAAATGTAAAGAAGACATTACGAAACGTCGGGAATAAATTTACCCTTTTATCAAGTCTTTATGTCCGCCTCCCATTGATGTATATCTGGCTGTACATACTGCTGTTTGATATACATACATACATATATATATATATATATATATATATATATATATATATATATATATATATATATATGTGTATATATATATATATATATATATATATATATATATATATATATATATATATATATATATATATATATATATATATATATATATATATATATATAATAATAATAATATGTATATATATATATAATAATAATAATAATAATAATAATAATAATAATAATAATAATAATAATAATAATAATAATAATAATAATAATAATAATAATAAGAATGATAGTTTGATTAATAATTCACTGGTAAAGTTTCTATACTTTCACTTTACTTGTAGAATGACGCACAACTGAAGGTAATTAGCATAATCACTGCTTCCACACTTGCCACTATTTGAATCTATTCCTTTTTGGGTCTCATACAGGGATGATAGTGGCTTCCATTCAACCGCCGGAAACAAAATAATTCATTTTCGACTTTACTGTGAATATTCCGTCTGGGCATAGCTTCTGTACTTCAAATTGAGACAAACCAATCTCCACAATATATAAGGGATTAGTCACGCTGGCCTCGAGTCGAAGCTGTAACTTTGATCTGGAATGACAGTGAATCAACCATTTAACCACCAAGAGACGTGGCAATTTTCGACTTTTCTGTACATACTCCTATCTAATTCATTTTCTATGGCTATAATCGAAATCAACCCATCTCTGCCACGGTAGATAAATGGTAAGTTTGTAACACGTGACTAGTAATGATAGTTTTGTCACTAATTTACATCTGGCTTTTTCTTAAATACAAATGCAACTGACAGGAATGGGGTTCCCGGATCAGCAGGGAAGGTAGGAGTTATGTGATGTGTTCAGAAAAGTATGTTTGTGTGTGGGTTTGACTTCTACCATGAAGGATTCTCCATTTGCTTCACATTCAGATTCAAGCCTTGCATTGGTGAGGAAAAACTGTGAAGAACCAGAGCAAGAAAGAGACAGTTGCCGCCATTAGAAATATAAGTTTCTCGTGACTCTGACTTGCAAACTTTATACACCTCCCAACCTACACAGCAAGACTACTAAACCGTACATTATGATGGTGTGGATGGGTCTGTTTTGCCTATACTGATACATATCTGAATTTGACATACTCATGTACCGGTGTGAATGAAGTAAATTGAACTTTCATTCTTATTCACAGGGAAGGGGGAGCTTCTTATTCTCAATCTTTTTATCTGTCGAATTCAAGGGTTGTCGTGGTGGTACCATTTTAGGCTCATTTCTCGAAAAGTTAATTGTACCCTTGCTGACCTGAGCAGTGAATTAAGTACCCCGGTGTTAGCTGACTGTACTCCAATGAAGAAAAAGGGTAACTCAAAGGAACTAAGACCATAATGGCCACTGCCGCAGTAATGCAATCATTCCTGAATTGTAGTTGAACCGGTTGTGAGAAAAACTCACAACACTGTCCATTTTATACACCTACGCACAATTATATCAGCAGCTGGTTGAACTTACATATGTAATGAGCCATTCACCTAAACATATTTTACAAGAAAGATTTCTCTCCCTTCTTGGAGAATACTGTTCTTTCTCTTCTGTATCTCTTTCATGTCATACATGTAGCATTTTCTTTGTCACACTTTTCTCATTCTCCGTAACACAGCTGAAATATGTAATCTTTTCACCCACCTCTAGCTCGCCATTCTTTCCACATGGCCAAACCGTCTCAAAAAATCTCTGATCCATCCATTCACCTAAGCCAACCTTTTTTTCACTTTTAAGTGTCTCCACATCTCTAAGATTTTCAGTTGTCATGCCACGAATATTAAGTGAATAATTTACCTCAACATTCACAATTCACTTCCATGAAGCAGCAGTACTGGTTCAGCAGTCTCTCAACACATTCCACACTCCCACCTTAGATTCTATGGGGACTTCAAATATATTTGTAATTATATTCATGAACCTTCCTCCTCCCTTTGTTTCTCCTGCCATCATCGACAGTATCATTCCTGAATAATCATCCTATTTAGCTGTTTCCACTCTTCTACCATACAAATTAGCACTGCTTGCGCCATCATCCTAGTTCCCCTTAACCTCCGTAACCTTAGTCTTGCTCACGTTTAACATTTACTAGGAACGTTTTCTGCGCACCACCACTCTTAAAGTCATTCCCGTTTCATATCAAAATTACGCAAACATCAGCTTTTCCTAAATGCATTCATAACTTATTTTCGTTATTTCAAATCTAGCTCTAACTTCTTTCTGCATAACTCTTACTCTTCCATCCATACAGATGCTAAACGTGCATGGTAACATACTTGTCTCAGACTATACAATCAGACACACACACACACACACACACACACACACATACACACACACATATATATATATATATATATATATATATATATATATATATATATATATATATATATATATATATATATGTGTGTGTGTGTGTGTGTGTATATATATATATTAGTAGGAAAAATAGAGATCATAATAAAATTCGAGTTCCAGGTGAAAAGTTTTTCATTTCACAATGGAATGGTTTTCAGGACATTCGAGCATTAAATGGAATGAGCTACAATGACAAGACCAGTGCAAATTGAATATTTAATAATATGAATTGTAATTAAGCTATATGTGGCTCGTGGATGATAAATAACAAGTAAAAAATGAGCCGAAGTTTCTTCGGCGCTATCGAGTTTTCTGTACAGCGTATAATACTGTATGAAACTCTCAGCCACGGTCCATGAAACTCTCAGCAGCGGCCCATGAAACTTTCCGGCATGGCCCGATGGTGGTCTGGGTTGTTGGTACCTATAGCGGTGCGAGACGCACGACCACGGCTAACTTTAACCGTAAATAAAATAAAAACTACTGAGGCTACAGGGCTGCCATTTGGTATGTTTGGTGATTGGTGGGTGGATGATCAACATCAATTTGCAACCCTCTAGCCTCAGTAATTTTTTAAAACTGGGGGGAACGTGCGGACGGACAGACAAATAGCCATCTCAATAGTTTTCTGTTACGGAAAACTAAAAACACAGGAAAAGTTAGAATGAAAACGATCTTATTCTTTTTTCACTGTATTTTGAGCGTCATGTTTTTTTAATCTGCTCGTTCTTTCTCGTTGTCCTTGGATACCTCGCCTCCTCCGGTCAATCCAACGTGTTTCCGCTCACTATTTTTAAATTTATTTGTATTACTACGTCTCTCTCTCCCCCCGCCCTCTCTCTCTCTCTCTCTCTCTCTCTCTCTCTCTCTCTCTCTCTCTCTCTCTCTCTCTTTGCACACCAGAATACTATTCTCGGTAGAGTTGCCGTTTTATTATTTAGATCTCTCTCTTTCTCTCTAATTCTTTACAGATTCATTCATCATATAATAAGTCTTACTTCAGTTATGCTATTTTTTTTATCTGTCTGTCTGTCTGTCTGTCTCTCTCTCTCTCTCTCTGCATGTCATGTCACAAAAAATAATCTCAAAATTAATGGTGGCTGACGTTTTTTTTCCTGACTTCTGTTGCAAATGACCTATCATCCACAGATGGTGGAAGGCCGTTTCTAGAAAAAAAAAATCAGTACAATCTGCAACTACCTAAGTGCTGCTTCTAGAAAGAGTTAATGCACACACACACAAACACACACACATATATATATTTTTTTTTCTTTAGGCGAATACCACAAAAAATACCAAGCGCTTTCGTGAGATGCTTGCTCACGCATCGTCGGAGCACAAACATCTTGTGATTGCGCCTGGTATGGGTATTCTGACTGATATTTTCCCGTAGTTTTGACTTATACTAAATCACTCGTATCTCCGGTGATTTTCTGAGTTTATATATACAGTATATATATATATATATATATATATATATATATATATATATATATATATATATATATATATATATATATATATATATATATATATATATATATATATATATATATATATATATATATATATATATATATATATATATATATATATATATATATATATATATATATGGGGACCGTGTGTGTGTGTGAGAGTGTGTATAGAAAATCTATGTTACATACACCGTGACAATTTGTTATAGTCACAAAAACTACGCAACAAATATCATTTAATATTCTAACTCCCTATGCCTCATGAATAAATACATCAAAGGGAAATTATAATTAATCAGTGCTTCGTCACTATTATGATTCGAACCGCTGCCTGGTTTAGAAACGAAAATGTAAGGCGACTTTTGACTGAGCCATCAAGAGAAGCCATAAGCTGATAACAACTCTCTTGTACATATGGCTGTCAAATTTAGGTTGTTGTACTTAGAATCGATATCAACCCACCTCCACCAAGATAACTGACTGGTAAGTTTATATTACGTGGCTAATAATGAGTTTTTATTGCATACACTGTGAATTTTTTTATATCTACAAATATGAAGACAAAATCTGGGCATTAAACGGTATTTGTGGCATAATAGTTATGAATATAAACAATGTCATTGGGTATGTGACAAATATACATACATACTTATATATATATATATATATATATATATATATATATATATATATATATATATATATATATATATATATATATATATATATATAAATATATATATATATATATATATATATATATATATATATATATATATATATATATATATATATATATATATATATATATATATATATATATATATATATATATATATATATATATATATATATATATATATATATATATATATATATATATATATATATATATATATATATATGTGTGTGTGTAACGGCCATTTCTGAGCCTATACTTGATTTAAGTCTCTGTTTTATGAACAGAGGTTTGATCTCGCTTATTCCGAGACATTGTGTGATAGCAGTAACGTGAGCCGGCATCGTAAGTTATATCTTTCCCTAACTAAAATCTGAGGACTAATGGAACGAGATACTAAGTACAAAACTAAAACCCTTTATTGACAAAATCAACGAAAAATAACTCCTTAAAAATTACGAAGAATGAAATCCAATGTTTCACATAACTATCAGAAAATCTTCTAAGGAAATAATGCTCCAAAATCATAAACCCCCAAATACAGAAAATAACTCATCTGTCAAAACATGAACACGTCAATCAATTAAAACAGGTCATCTCAAATGTCATACCACTCTCATCCTTGTAGTAGGGAGAGAGGAAAAAGGAATAGGAATGGAGTGGAACAGAAATACCTGTGAAAGAAGAAACGTCACATTAAAAATCATAAAAATGTAAAAAATTGCAGAAATACATCTTCACTGTCACAGGAGATACCGTGTGTTCACAGTTCTGAAAAACAAAGTCTAAAAACGTATATGAATTCTTACTCACTCCACAAGTCCTCTGGGACAGTCTCCATGTGAAAAATCACTCACATCTTCAGACACACATGAATCGGATTTCACAAGTCCATTTCGAACAACGGTTCCTCCCATTATATTCATTATGTAACGCACGAACGAACATACTTTTGTATGACATCATTCGAGGTCAAAGTTCGGCAAGAAACACCTCTGTACTTCGAGGCGTCACTATCGACATGCATCCTTCAAAACCGGATTTTGTAACTGGTTCAGCTTCTAGAACGTTCTTTGCTGAAAACGCATTTGCCAGCCCGTGTCTTGTCACCAAGGTGGTTTCTTCGACCCTTGTGGTATGCGAATTGCTTCAGCAGTTTCCTATCTGCTGCGTACAGTGAAAATGGACCCTGCGAATAGCTGACCCAACTTTTCAAAGGTCACCTTTGCGAGCCTTTACAGATTGCTCGGTCCACGCACCTGAGGTGGACCCCACCTCAAAATGTCTAGGTGCAAAACTTATATATATCTTATAACACAGATATTATAGCACAACCAGTTCATTCAAGAAACGCATTAATCTAGACGATTTCACTCCTGGTACTGCCTCACGCTGAAAGGCCTGCGACTGCACCAGTCCAAGCTGAATGTATTCTTGCGTCGCCCAGCGATCCGACGAAAATGAATGGCTCGCAAATCCTTTTGCGCCAACCCAACGTCTCCTCGAAAGTACAGCAACATGAAGACATCCTGCCCGACATCTCTCCAAAGATGTCCCACCAGAAGTAACGTTGACAGCTTTCTCATATGTTGAGGACGGTGAAGCTATTCCAACCTCTCCATTTCGAGGGAGTGGTATTTTTCCGTGAGTCGGTCATATCGACAGTCATATCAAAAAGTAACTCGTCTATTCCCTATACCATATTATTACTGAACCAAATAAGACTACTAGTACAAAGGTCATATGTTCTCAACGTGAAACAATTCCAAGTTGGTACCCGGAATTTCCACAGTCAACTCACTATCAAGTACACTAACTCTAAGGAACTATTCATAAAAATTCTATCCAACAGAAAAAAAGTCAAGAATCCTATCCATACACTGAACAACGAAAGGCAATCCTAAACATCTGAAAGGTATCATATCTCGTAAAAGACATCAAGGTTCTACTCCGGTTAGCGAATACTGCACAATACCTGACTAATTCTCAACAAAATAGCAATTGACTTAATGGCAATCGCTCCTATGATCCTAACAACTACCATTACTCATGGTACAGCACCCTTAATTTTTAAAAGAACTGAAAAATCCAAATAAATTCGATATCCCTATCAAAATCTTCCTAAACCTCTCCGAAATCGTAACGACATATCCCAACCCGAAAAAAGATCAGACCCGTTCGGTCCGATATACTAAATACCTCCCAAAACAAAATCCTAAACAACAAACCCTTATTCTGTAACACTATATTCAAAGATATTGGGTCAGACGACAAAACACATAATAACATAATAACATAATAACACAATAACACACGGGTCAAATCTCGTATGAAATTAGCCCATGTCACAATTCCCAAAATCATATGAAAACAAACCATTAACTCAAAGTAACCCATTACTATTGCCAAGTGCGAACGATGAAATCCCTAACCGCAGTTGCGATCCATATAAAAAAAACAAAAACTCAAATTCATATATCTACAAAACTCTACGGCATTCTGCACACAATTTACACTAAGTACTGCAACTTACATCAGAAATCACAATGAACCCGAACTATTAAAGATTCGTAAAACTCTACGGAGTAACGTCCTCCTGAATTACAACAAACTACAAGTCATGCTCATTTACAACCCATTAACACCCGAAAGGAAAAAAAAAATGACCCGTAACTACCCATTACCAAAACAACAATAACTACCCATTACCATAACAACCATACAACACTAGGGTCTATTTCTTTATTCCCAAGACCGTCTAAAGTCTTATTAATAAACTCCCTACCATTGTCTGTGATCAGATTCAGAACACCATATCTACAAATTATCCCCTAAAAGAACGAACATCCATATGCACTCTCTGAAACAGTTAACTCGGCCTAAATTTGGTATGAAAAGGGATGCATGAACCCAAACGACAAACGACACCTGTCGTCGCTGGCTTATTCGCATTGCAAACAGCGCAACTCTTTACAAAGGCCTCCACTGCGGAAAACATATTTTCCAAAAGAACTTTGACCTGACGTTTTCATACGTCTTGTCCACACCTAAATGAGGCGAACCAAATTTACAATGTACAATGTCTAGAACTTGTGGTACTAGACTCTCTGGCACGATGATTTGTGTAATTTCACCCATGCTTCGAGTACTTCATAAGTTATACTTAACTTTCCTCACCAATAAATTATTCTCAACTCTAGACCAGAAAAAGGCAACTTATACCCTTTCTTCGGTGAAACTCCCCTAAGAAATGCCTTAGCATCTGACAACAATTTATCTTCATCTTACTTTTGTTCGAGCAAGCCTATGTCCCAAGTGACATTTTCACCCGTAATATAACACACGGCGTTACCCTCAATATCACGAACAACAATCTCTCTTGAGACTGCCGACTCACTATTTCTCCCCCGAAGTATGCACTGTAGAAACGTGTATGTCCTCTACATGCGATATCTCAGAACTACTAATATCAGAGACATTAGACACCAAATATTTACTCTCTTCTCTCACACAGGATTCGGTGTGTATTTCCTCATCCTCGACCGGAAAATGTCTGCTCAATGCATCTGCAACTACATTATGCTTACCTTCAATGTATTTGAGGTTTGCATCAAAATCTCTCAATGTTAGGAACCAACGTGCTCTCTTGGGCGACAAATTTGGCTTATTAAAAAGCTCTAACAACGGTTGATGATCTGTAAAAATCTCAACTTTATTTCCCAACAACATCTTAAAATGAACAAGGCTAGAGACGACTGCGAAAGCCTCCTTGTCCACAACTGACATCAGCCTTTCGTTACTACCACGCGTTTTGAACTTTCTGCTATAAAAAGCAATTGGGTGTAATTTCCCCTCAAATTTCTGCATCAAACACGCACCTATACCTTCCTGACTCGCGTCAGTCACTAAGGTGAACGGTTGACTAAAATCTGAAACTTCAAAACTGGTGGGTTCACCAAAGCGTTCTTAAGCTTCTCAAAAGCTAATTGCTGACTATCACCCCAAACAAACTTAACGTCTTCTCGTAACAAATCTGTCAATGGAGACGCTATTGTAGAAAAATTCCTCACAAAACGGCGAAAGAAACCCGACATACCTAGGAACGAACGAATCTGTTTCCTGGTTTTGGGAACTGGAAAACTCACAATGGCTTTAACTTTCTCATCATTCACTCTGACTCCTATTTAGTCAGTCAACAAAAAAAAAAAAAAAGGTCAAGTTCACTTCTCCCAAGGCCAAGCTATAAAAGGCCACAAAAAAAAGACCCGGGAAAGCGCTTCTCAGGCACAGAGAGAGAGAGAGAGAAAGAGAAATTCGTTTCCCACCCTCTTACAATGCATCGAAGGCCTGATGACGGTTACAGAAAAAAAAATGCTAACACCAAACCTCGGGGCTCGCTCTGTCTCCAACGGCAAAAACTGCTGGATCAACACTTCCCTTTGTCCAAACGGAAAGTGTCACTCAAGCAAAGGCAAGCGCTCTGCCCACATACTCACACACACATACCCACACGCACATACGTGTGTGACTACAAAAACCAAGAAGTGCATTCACACTTGTGCAAAAACTGTTTTGCACCCTGCAACTCATAAATATCACGTAGGATACTACCCAAATATTAAAGTTCCCAGAAATAACCCAACAACCAAATATCACCCTTACATAATACACGCCGATGCATACCGTAGATTGCTATAAAAAAAAAAAAAAAAATACAACACACCATAATACGCTCAGCGCTTCACTAGGCGTTGCAAAGCAAGTACGACGCTCCGCCCAAACTCGTGACGCAATTACTATGTCACCGTGGTGATGACGTAACACAATCGTTGCAACCGAAACATTAGTCAAAACTCAACGACAAAAAACACACAGTTGTCCCTATCACCAGTTACAACACAACGAAAAGGACAATTTCACATCAACCCAACTAAAAAAAAGAAAAAGATAACATCACAACACTTACGTTAGCAGCGCGCGAATTTCCATCAAACGAAGAGTGAGAGACAAAAAAAAAACACTCGCGCGTCTTCACGTGTTTTAACACACGCATAGCGGTCTTAATATCGCAATTATTGCACAACATCATTGTTTTTACCCCCTACCCAAAACACTCTTCACGAACACTAGCTAGCGAGAGAGATGCTGGCAGCTCGCCCCCAGCAACTGCTGACTCCCACAAAATCTTATCCTGAGATGCCAACACTAATTTATGTCTCTTCGGAAACATATACATGCCTAATTATTTAACACCTTCTAACTGCCCTAACTACCTTATACGCTACCTTTTACGCTGCCGCACACCGCTGCCTCCAAAAACTGTAACGGCCATTTCTGAGCCTATACTTGATTTAAGTCTCTGTTTTATGAACAGAGGTTTGATCTCGCTTATTCCGAGACATTGTGTGATAGCAGTAACGTGAGCCGGCATCGTAAGTTATATCTTTCCCTAACTAAAACCTGAGGACTACTGGAATGAGATACTAAGTACAAAACTAAAACCCTTTATTGACAAAATCAACGAAAAATAACTTCTTAAAAATTACGAAGAATGAAATCCAATGTTTCACATAACTATCAGAAAATCTTCTAAGGAAATAATGCTCCAAAATCATAAACCCCCAATTACAGAAAATAACTCATCTGTCAAAACATGAACACGTCAATCAATTAAAACAGGTCATCTCAAATGTCATACCACTCTCATCCTTGTAGTAGGGAGAGAGGAAAAAGGAATAGGAATGGAGTGGAACAGAAATACCTGTGAAAGAAGAAACGTCACATTAAAAATCATAAAATGTAAAAAATTGCAGAAATACATCTTCCACTGTCACAGAAGATACCGTGTGTTCACAGTTCTGAAAAACAAAGTCTAAAAACGTATATGAATTCTTACTCACTCCACAAGTCCTCTGGGACAGTCTCCATGTGAAAAATCACTCTCATCTTCAGACACACATGAATCGGATCTCACAAGTCCAATTCGAACAACGGTTCCTCCCATTATATTCATTATGTAACGCACGAACGAACGTACTTTTGTATGACATCATTCGAGGTCAAAGTTCGGCAAGAAACGCCTCTGTACTTCGAGGCGTCACTGTCGACATGCAGCATCCTTCAAAACCGGATTTTGTAACTGGTTCAGCTTCTAGAACGTTCTTTGCTGAAAACGCATTTTCCAGCCCATGTCTTGTCACCAGGTGGTTTCTTCGACCCTTGTGGTATGCGAATGTTTCAGCAGTTTCTATCTGCTGCGTACAGTGAAAATGGACCCTGCGAATAGCTGACCCAACTTTTCAAAGGTCACCTTTGCGAGCCTTTACATATATATATATATATATATATATATATATATATATATATTATTTATATATATATATATATATATATATATATATATATATATATATATATATATATATATATATATATATATATATATATATTTATATATATATATGTATATATATATATATATATATATGTAATATATATATATATATTTATATATATATATATATATATATATATATATATATATATATATATATATATTTATATATAAATTCCTCATCAGTTAATTTGATTAAAAATTCCCAGGAATGTGCTATTGCATTAATGGAGTTCTAATGACCCTCATCAAACTTAATTGGATCCCTTTGAATTCTCTCACAGTACTCTTGTTTATTACGAATGGTTGGTCCTCGCTGATATCGTCCGTGATGGTAACAATTTGAAATTGATAACTTTCATCAAGTTCTCTCTCTCTCTCTCTCTCTCTCTCTCTGACTTTTCCGGTGCTATGGCTGTGCTCTCGTCGTAAAACTGAAGAAGCTGCGATTGATTCCAGAACTGCTCGAGGAGAAGAATGACAGAGCACATTTCCAACATGCCTCGGCTAACTTGAGCAACGGATGAAGCGCCTGGTTGCGTGTTAACTACTGTAGGCCTCAGCTGTAGAAGGAAGAGAGAGAAAATATATAAAAGAATTAAGTCACGAGTGCTTCATCAAAACGCCTGCTGTCATGCCCTAATTAAAGACTGGAGGACCTTGCGTTTCAATCATCACGTCATTTGTGTGAACTATTCTTCAGGTATTTCCCTTCCTCAGGCTTTACTTTAAAGGTATACATTAATTCAGATAAAAATGAAAGTCAGCAAGCAGACAGACTAGGGATAATATAAATACAACGATGATAACAGCAGGCAAATGCTCCTACAGATAAGCTATTTAGTTTGTATATGAGTCATCGTTAGCCTCTGCTCTTGCAACGCCTGACTCTTTTTAAAGTTGAATTATACGCGTGGTTGACTTACTAAGAAATAGGTTAGAAGGGAGGATGCGAAAACTGCAGGAAATTTGTTTATAATAAATGATTGTCTATAGGTATCCGATTCTAATGAAGGTGTATATAATATATTTGAGAATTAAATGAGTGTTCAGTCTTCACGCACTTGCATGTGGCTTCCTGGTTTCGGAACTTAAGAGCCTTCACCATTCATGCTGAATCCTTTACCCTGCTCTAATGAAGAAGGATTCCGTTAACGCTTGAAGAGTCCGGAACTCTCAGATTTCTTTTGCGTTCTCTAAACCCCTCAATCAGACTCATTTCATGAGGCTGGTTTGTCCTCTACTTTAAGTTGAGGTCTGTCGACTCGTGAGGAGTCTAGCACTCTCTGTCTTTTGTATTTCATGTTTCATTTTACTTGCTTCTCCTGAGGGAGAGTAGTCGTCTCCATTAAGGAAGGTCTGTTAACGCTTGAGAGATCCGAAAACCCCTGTTTCCATATAACATCCTCTTACGGTGGAGACTGGTCGCCACTTCTGAAGGAACGTCCACCAACCCTTATCTACTGTAGTAACCGATCTCGGTTTCCTCAGCAATTGCCCTGTCTGTCTGCACGGTCCCAGGAGTAAAGAAATGAAAGAAGCTAACTGGAAGATCTGACCTGACGCCAGACGAAAGGAGAAGCGCTGGGATGATTCAAGGACTTGCGGGACTTCATGTCAAGATGGAGACCTGCCAAATTTTTCTTGCTTGTTCTTGTTTTTTTGTTTGTTTACTTAAGCGCTAACATTTTTTTTTAGTTATGAGATCGGAGAGCATTAATAAACGAATGTGTGAAAGTTTCCCTGGTAGCCATGCCTTGTACAATTTCCATCACTTACTCCTATGATAGAGTATTTTAAAATATATTTCGTTATTACTTTTAATTCTTCTCAAGAGAGAGAGAGAGAGAGAGAGAGAGAGAGAGAGAGAGAGAGAGAGACCTTATCACTTCATCCTTACCCATACCTTTCTAGCAAGCGTCATTCCCAAAAGTTGTCGCTGACCCAAATATGCTGTGATAGCCCAGTTCTTAGGATCATGAAAATATATACACGAACGACTGTTCTTTATAGCTAAAGATTACGTTCTTATATCTGCGGTCAAGCCTGTAATCTTCACCTTCTGAAGTAAAAAATTGTTCCCTGTTTAGTTTGCCCAATTGCAGAAATAGCTTCAGAAAACAAATGCGTGACTGGTGTGCTGCAGTAATTGTTTCGAAAAAAAAAAAAAAAATGATTTCGATAATGTATTGCTGGAATAGTCTCAGAAAAGACAGTGATTACTGATTTACTACTAAGATAGTTTCAGAAAAGACATTGATCCTTGAATTTTCTACAGAAATAGTTTCAATATAAAGTGATCATTGGTCTACTGCAGAAACATTTTCAAGAACTGACAGAGATCATCAAGCTACAATATAAATTTCGGTTACTGTTATCTGTTTACTTGATAATTTATTAATTTATTTTTATTTCTTGATAACTAATCTCTTCTTTCTGTATTTCCTGTTACCTCCTTTTTTTTAAAATGAACACCATATTCTTTGGGAGTTGTGGGTTTATTCCATATAAATAGGGTTCATCTTCTGAGTAATATTAATCTACAGAAAATTAACTTATAACTGAGTTACTGCAGATTTTTTGAAAGAAATTTGTCATCAGATTTAAAAAAGATTTTTTTTTTCAGAAACGGCACTAGTCATAAGGGTTATTGAACCTTTTTCCCCGAAAAGACTTCGATCTTTGACTTAATGTAAAAAGTCTTTTAAGAAAGACGTAGATAGGTTAAAATAGGACTCATGTATTCGTAAAAATTACCTAATCATTAACTTGGCATGTAAATATGGTGAAATCCAAAAACGCAAAAGGCGCAAAAAAAAAAAAGTATTAAACGAATTTCAAATAATATAATACATTCATTTTTTATAGGATACAAAAGCCAATAAGGCAGGTATGCCTGTGCTCTTAACAAGGTCAGTGTGAAGGAGACATACGAAAAATTGGAAATGGAAAAGAGCCGGGCTTATTTCCGAGGAAAACAATAGGCCTCTTTCCTGGAGGATGAAGGAGGAAAACGAGAACGTGTGAAGTATTCCAAAGTCTGGCTGTAGAGGGAAACTATCCGGACACAATATCGTCGAAGATGACTAGCTGACTCTTGCACTCTTAGATAATGAGAGAGGCATATTTTGGTATCTTCGTAATTTTGTCTGTTTACACTTTAGTTATTTAGCCTTTTATATCTTTCAACAGATTCCTCTGATTTATGAGACCCTACAACTTCAGGTAGGTATTATATCTCAGAAGACAAGATACTAAAATAGTCCTCACTTTTAGCAAAATTTATTTTATGTTTGAGACTAAGGGCAGCTTCATTTCTCATAAGTGAAGACTTTACTTCACCACCCAAAAACGTTGCATCATACGCATACTAAGCAATCTTGTTTTCCAGGCCAACAATCATATCACTTTTATACACTAAAAATAACAGCAGACTAAGAACTACCTTGTGGAATACCAGGCATGATAGATATAGGTTCATTAAAGATCCCGTCAACAGCAACTTGCTTCTGCTTACCAGTATGGATATCTTGAAGTAATCCTAAAATATATCCACCCACTCTAAGATTCTGAAGTTTGAAAATGAATGCCGTATGATTTACTAAATCGAAAGCAACACTGAAATCTGTTTGAATTACTCTACATTGAAAACCTTTAACAAGGTTCCCTTGCAAATAACATGTCAAATCCAAAAGAGCATTGCAGGTACCCAACTGTATCGTGGCTTAATTGCAACTTTGGAGAGCACAGGGAGAATAGAAATTGGCCTGTAATTACTGCAGTCTGCAAATAAGCCACTCTTTGGAACGGGCACTGTATTACTAAACTTACAATCATCAGCAAAGTTAATATGCCAACTTTAAAAATTATATTGAACCTACTAATCTCGGGAGACAACACACTTGAAACTTTCTTAAAAAATAAAGGGAAGAAACCATCAGGATCTTCTCCACGCCAGCTATCAAGATTATCAAGAATTTTCTTGACATCTCGAGAGCGAAATGCAAATTTTGTAATAATAGGTTCAGGATGAAGCACCAGGGAGAGGAACATCCCCAGCTGATTGCTTAGCTTTAAAAGCTCGATGATCAAATTCAACCTTTTCCGTACAGCCAGTAAACCAATCTACCATTATCTGTTGGCAGTGGTGGGATGGAAGATAAGCCTAACCCAAAGGTAGAAGAAGCCAATTTGGTCCACCCCATATGAGGCTGAATAATTTCTTTAGATATCCTCTTTAAGGAATTATTGTAATTTCTATTTGCTGTATGGTAAATTCTATTTGAAGCACGGGGCAACTCAGTTAGAAGGGTATAGTTTTTATATCAATGATTTTGTCTCCATGTATTAAATTTGGTCTGTTTGTCATTATAAGTTCATCTACATGTATCATCAACTAATGGTTGGTGCTTTGTCCTGATTTTGATGACATTTCTAAGACATGTCTTACTAAAATGGCTATCGGCATTTTATTCAACTCCCTCTTGAGATCTGGATCAGACACAGTGTCTGAGATATTAAGTACCCGATAAGCTTCAATAGCGTGTACCCAATTTGCTCTAGATTTCAGCCAGACCGTTTTTCCCATGGTAGCATTAGGAATGTACTGACTGACAGATATACCCATCTCTATGACACAGTGATTGGAAGTGCTTATATATTCCTAAACCTTGGGCTTAATGATAGGTGGAACATCTGTGAATATGAGGTCTAATCTATTACCAGAAATATGAGTGGGTTCCTCAATTAGCCAGACAAAATCAGAGGATATACATAAATCGAGAGCAGACTGGCCATGTTGATCAGTAGAATTTTGATTAAGCCACTTGCTGTGCTTTGCATTGTAGTCTCCACAAGTAATGATTGAAGCTTTTGAATCCTGTGACTGAATCATACTAATCCTGTCTAAGAGACAGTCATATATAGAATCGTGGTTGCTTGGATTAGAGTAAAGAGCAAATGCATGAACACTGTAGGAGTTACTAAAAGTCTTTAAACAAAGAACTTCATGGAAACTATACTCCAAGTTTTTCTGAGGATAAATAGGTTATCTAAAATCTAGCGCATACAGCCAAACCTTGCGCATGTGGAAGGTTACGATGATACATGAAGTCAGAGCCATCAAATCCATGGATTAACCCTTTGATTACGGCCGAGATGAGACCTCACACTTACCACAATCTGGAGGGTTTTCAGACGGTAGTCACCAGTAGCATGCTACCAGACGCACGAAATCGTAAACAATCATTGTAATAGCGTTTGTATTTGTTGTTTTGCTGCAAATTAACCTGTTTTATTTATATGATAATATTGTGATAGTAGCGATCCGTGATATAGATATTATGCAATTAATGTAACAACACAAATAAATAAACATAGGATAAGTACTATATATCGGGGTTTAGTGTTGCCAGAGGTATAAGCACTGCACTGATTGAGGATGACAGTCTTCTTTTTTTTTTTTTTTGTCATTTTCTCTAATTCTGTTTGAATCCGTAAAGGACAGCTACATCACAGTTGTGTATTATAGTTAAAAATTATTTGTATATTCGTCAGAAAACTAATCATAAAGAATGTTCATCATTTTATGGTTCCGCTTACTATTCCACTAGCTGGGCAAAAAAAAAATGAGAGAGAGAGAGAGAGAGAGAGAGAGAGAGAGAGAGAGAGAGAGAGAGACGTGACAGAATAAAAATTTTTACCTATGATTTATTCCTTCTAATTGTACATCAATAACATTGGAGAGTAAGTAGACACAATCACAATATTGGTTGCAATATTAACCACATTTCTGGGTAATATTTTTATCAATGATCAAGCACCCAGCTGACAAGGGATACGCAATCTAGAAATTCAGATGAATTCTGCAGTGTTTGAAAAATGGTTTAAAACCCAGCTTCTTCCCAATATAGGGCCATCTGCCATCATAGTGTTGGATAACGCTTCTTATCATTCAGTTCGAATTAATAAACCTCCGACAATGTTTGCCAAAAAGGATGAAGTTAAAGACTGGCTAATAAAAATTAGTAAAGTTGCAAAGACATTCATGTAAAGAAAATGATTACGTGATTGACAGACTGGCAAGAGATCATGGACATAGTGGTTAGGCTGCCTCCATATCACTGCCAGTATAATGCAACAGAACTGATATGGGCACAGGTGAAATCATACGTGGCAAAGAAGAATCATTTTAAAAATTAGACCTGCTTCCTTTGGTCAAAGAAGCAATTGAATCCATATCTTCTGACAACTGGGCTAATGATGTGAGACATGCCGAAGATATAAAAAGAGATGACGCTTCAAGAGATGTTTGCATTGATAAATATATAGATTCTTTTGTTATCGATGTAGCATCCTCTGACGAGGATTCTTCATAAGTAATGTCTCCTCATACTTCGATTGTAAATAAATTTATTGCTTTCCCTTGTTGTGTGATATCCTGTTGAACACTGAAATTGAAATAAATTGAAATATAGATCTGTTTTTTCGACAGAAAGTGGCAGAAATATCTTTAAAATCTACATATAACAGAAATGCCACAGCAGTGATGAGTATCATATGACAGTGCTTTAAAAGCACAGGTAAATCTAATACTGTATAAATGTGTATATATATATATATATATATATATATATATATATATATATATATATATATATATATATATATATATATTGTGATATAGTTTTGAGCTTTTGAATTGCTTTCTTTCGTGCATGCCGTAATCCGTCTTTACCTCCTTGCTGTATCAAGGTTGAATTTTCACTGTACAGCTATAAAATAGCTCATAATAAACATTCTTTTAAATATATATATATATATATATATATATATATATATATATATATATATATATATATATATATATATGGGTGTAACAATATTTAAAGAATATTTATTATGAGCTATTTTATAGCTGCACAGTGAAAATTCAACCTTGATACAGCAAGGAGGTAAAGACGGATCAGGCATACACGAAAGAAAACAATTCAAAAGCTCAAAACTATATCACAATTATATGACTTCGATAACAGCAAAGGAACAGTAATAAAAACTATAGTAGATGACGTAACTCAAGAACATTGCTCAGTACAGCATCCAAATAAACAAAACTGAAAATGAAAGCACATCTAGGTTTCCAAATTTCTTGCATCTATCATTTTCATATATTGAATTTTTTTTTTTTTTTATCTAAAATTTAAGTGGGACAACAAAACTTCATTCAGAACTTTCTATTATAGTACACGTGCTTGATAACAGGCGCAAACAATGAGAGCTTGAAGTCAGAAGGTTAATGGTCAGTTTAAGAGGGCAAAGTCTCTTCCTAAAACGGTCGTACTATAGTAACCCTCCCCGCCTTTCTTGTTTACTTGCTAACCTTGTTTACTCTTATTCAGTTTTCATCCTCTGGACTTTACTACTGAAGGTAATCTATTTCTTGTTTTGTCATTGTCATTTTTCAATCTTTAAAGCATTTTTAATTTTGTAAGCTCTGTTGTCAGTTTTAATTAGTGTTTTTGTATCTTTTTAGCCAGAAAAGATGGGATATGGGTGATCCTGGAAGCGCACCTATTAATAAATATATCAATGATGAGCTGACTGTTCTTCCTATCCGTACTCCCTACTATATATATGCATATATGTATATATGTATATATATATATATGTATATATATATATATATATATATATATATATATATATATATATATATATATATATATATATATATATATATATATATATATATATATATATATATATATATATATGTATTTATATGTATATATATGTATATATATATATATATATATATATATATATATATATATATATATATATATATATATATATATATATATATATATATATATCTATGCATCTAT
>NC_089796.1:28461094-28518594 GCF_040412425.1 Macrobrachium rosenbergii
GGAAGGGTCCGACCCAGAGGCCGCTTCCTTCCTCCAAGGAAGCAGCCTATGGGTCTGACCCTTCCCATGGAAAGGGCCCAAGCCCTTTAAGGATTGGCCCCAAAAGCCTACAAGGCTTGCCAGTCTTTTGAGGGCAGCCTTGAAGGAAGGGTCCAACCAGAGGCTGCTTCCTCGGAGGAAGGCAGGTATCCTGTCAGGCTGGGAAGCAGGCCTGGAGAGGGCCCAAGAACTTCAAGGATGAGGCCCAAAGTCCTCCTAGGCTGGCCAGTCTCTTGAGGGCAGCTTTGAAGGGAAGGGTCTGACCCAGAGGCTGCTTCCTCGGAGGAAGGCAGGTATCCTGCCAGGCTGGGAAGGGCCTGGAGAGGGCCCAAGAACTTCAAGGATGAGGCCCAAAGTCCTCCAAGGATGGCCAGTCTCTTGAGGGCAGCCTTGAAGGGAAGGGTCCGACCCAGAGGCTGCTTCCTCGGAAGAAGGCAGGTATCCTGCCAGGCTGGGGAAGCAGGCCTGGAGAGGGCCCAAGAACTTCAAGGATGAGGCCCAAAGTCCTCCAAGGATGGCCAGTCTCTTAAGGGCAGCCTTGAAGGGAAGGGTCTGACCCAGAGGCTGCTTCCTCGGAGGAAGGCAGGTATCCTGCCAGGCTGGGGAAGCGGGCCTGGAGAGGGCCCAAGAACTTCAAGGATGAGACCCAAAGTCCTCCAAGGATGGCCAGTCTCTTGAGGGCAGCCTTGAAGGGAAGGGTCCGACCCAGAGGCTGCTTCCTCGGAGGAAGGCAGGTATCCTGCCAGGCTGGGGAAGCAGGCCTGGAGAGGGCCCAAGAACTTCAAGGATGAGGACCAAAGTCCTCCAAGGATGGCCAGTCTCTTAAGGGCAGCCTTGAAGGGAAGGGTCTGACCCAGAGGCTGCTTCCTCGGAGGAAGGCAGGTATCCTGCCAGGCTGGGGAAGCGGGCCTGGAGAGGGCCCAAGAACTTCAAGGATGAGACCCAAAGTCCTCCAAGGATGGCCAGTCTCTTGAGGGCAGCCTTGAAGGGAAGGGTCCGACCCAGAGGCTGCTTCCTCGGAGGAAGGCAGGTATCCTGCCAGGCTGGGAAGCAGGCCTGGAGAGGGTCCAAGAACTTCAAGGATGAGGCCCAAAGTCCTCCTAGGCTGGCCAGTCTCTTAAGGACAGCCTTGAAGGGAAGGATCTGACCCAGAGGTTGCTTCCTCGGAGAAAGGCAGGTATCCTGCCAGGCTGGGAAGCGGGCCTGGAGAGGGACCAAGAACTTCAAGGATGAGACCCAAAGTCCTCCAAGGCTGGCCAGTCTCTTGAGGGCAGCCTTGAAGGGATGGGTGGGCAGCCTTGAAGGGATGGGTCCGACCCAGAGGCTGCTTCCTCGGAGGAAGGCAGGTATCCTGCCAGGCTGGGGAAGCAGGCCTGGAGAGGGCCCAAGAACTTCAGGATGAGGCCCAAAGTCCTCCAGGATGGCCAGTCTCTTGAGGGCAGCCTTGAAGGGAAGGGTCTGACCCAGAGGCTGCTTCCTCGGAGGAAGGCAGGTATCCTGCCAGGCTGGGGAAGCGGGCCTGGAGAGGGCCCAAGAACTTCAAGGATGAGACCCAAAGTCCTCCAAGGATGGCCAGTCTCTTGAGGGCAGCCTTGAAGGGAAGGGTCCGACCCAGAGGCTGCTTCCTTGGAGGAAGGCAGGTATCCTGCCAGGCTGGGGAAGCAGACCTGGAGAGGGCCCAAGAACTTCAAGGATGAGGACCAAAGTCCTCCAAGGATGGCCAGTCTCTTAAGGGCAGCCTTGAAGGGAAGGGTCTGACCCAAAGGCTGCTTCCTTGGAGGAAGGCAGGTATCCTGCCAGGCTGGGGAAGCGGGCCTGGAGAGGGCCCAAGAACTTCAAGGATGAGACCCAAAGTCCTCCAGGATGGCCAGTCTCTTGAGGGCAGCCTTGAAAGGAAGGGTCCGAGGGAAGGGTCAGAGGCTGCTTCCTCGGAGGAAGGCAGGTATCCTGCCAGGCTGGGGAAGCAGGCCTGGAGAGGGTCCAAGAACTTCAAGGATGAGGCCCAAAGTCCTCCTAGGCTGGCCAGTCTCTTAAGGACAGCCTTGAAGGGAAGGGTCTGACCCAGAGGTTGCTTCCTCGGAGGAAGGCAGGTATCCTGCCAGGCTGGGGAAGCAGGCCTGGAGAGGGACCAAGATCTTCAAGGATGAGACCCAAAGTCCTCCAAGGCTGGCCAGTCTCTTGAGGGCAGCCTTGATGGGTGGGCAGCCTTGAAGGGATGGGTCCGACCAGAGGCTGCTTCCTCGGAGGAAGGCAGGTATCCTGCCAGGCTGGGGAAGCAGGCCTGGAGAGGGCCCAAGAACTTCAAGGATGAGGCCCAAAGTCCTCCAAGGATGGCCAGTCTCTTAAGGGCAGCCTTGAAGGGAAGGGTCTGACCCAGAGGCTGCTTCCTCGGAGGAAGGCAGGTATCCTGCCAGGCTGGGGAAGCAGGCCTGGAGAGGGCCCAAGAACTTCAAGGATGAGACCCAAAGTCCTCCAAGGCTGGCCAGTCTCTTGAGGGCAGCCTTGAAGGGATGGGGTGGGCAGCCTTGAAGGGATGGGTCCGACCAGAGGCTGCTTCCTCGGAGGAAGGCAGGTATCCTGCCAGGCTGGGGAAGCAGGCCTGAGAGGGCCCAAGAACTTCAAGGATGAGGCCCAAAGGCCTCCAAGACTGGCCAGTCTCTTAACCCTATCTGGTGCAAGTTGGGTCTGGGCAGACCCACCCTACGGGATTTTTTTCATTTTTAGATAATTTTATTTAATAATCGTTTTTAGTTGATTCTATGATTACCAAAATATGGGAAATTATTAATTATTTTCATTTTCATTAGACATTTAACCTTTGACTTATTGCTACTTACAAGTCTCTGAGATAAAATCATCACATGACAGCTATGGGCACAACTCTGGTGACCAAGGAAATTTGACATTAAGCCTCAAATATTTCAGTAAAGTACTCTTCAATTTTCATATGGTAATGAGTAACAGGCCTTGGGTGACATTCAATGTCTCCCGAAAAAAATTAAAATAAACAACAGAAAAATAAACAGAAGAAACAATCAAATCAGCAACAATAGTATTTATATTTACGTTATTTACAATATTGTCATTAAAAAGAATATGTACCACTGACCATTTGTCATTAAAAAGTACCAGAAGCAACTGGTTAAAAAGGTGGAACCAGGGCACCTTACAAGGCAATAAAAGAAACCTATTAGGTTTGCCACATCAACTGGGGGAAGGCAGTCAGGATGTATAAAGAAATTATAGAAAGTTAAGAAGGAAAGATAAAGTAAGGAAGAAAGTATTTTCCTGTTAGTCCATCAGGCAACTCTTGCCTGTCCTACACATTTTTTGAAAAAAAAACAGTAAAGTGAACAAAAAAGAGGCATAATGCCAGATTGTACCCTCAAGCATAGGAAGTTTAAACCCAAGACCGTGAAAAGAACATGGTACAGTGGCTAAGGCACACTCCAAGGTTGGAGAATAAGGTTAATATTCAGAGTAATCTTCTCTTAGATGGGTTGCCTACCAAGGTTAAAGGGTCCCTTCCACCCTCTGGTTTGATTTCGGAGCGTCCTTATCCTAGATGAGTTATCTGCTAAGGCTAAAGAGTCTCTTTTACCATAACTGGTGTAGGCAGGAACCTCACGCCCTGAAGTGACTGCTGTGAAGGAAAAGCCACGTTACCCCAGTACTCACAAGACTGGGAATACAAGGCATCACAATGGGTCTGTGCAGCAAGGGGTGCTCCCTGGTGTCATCGTCAACAGTGGATGGTCTGTGTTGTTAATATAAATAGTTCTCTGATGAGTTAGCTGGTGCTAGATTGTGAAAAAGGTATTTTAATAAACATAATTTATAGGGTCAAGTGTTCAATAAAATCCTAGAACTTCATAGAGTGTGAAGGACCCTAAGAGGATCCAAAATCTAGGGGAAAAGACTAAAAAATAAAATTTCCTTTGTTAATTCAATGAAGTGGGTGAAGTGTCTGGGTAGGTTGAATGACTGAACCCATGAAATTGAATGAAATGAGCTGAGCTTTGATGATGTACAGCAGGTTCATTTCTGTCAGTTATCTTTGTGGCTAGAACTAGCCAACCATGCAAAATCACAAAAATTGTTTATTTCAACATATAAAGCCTACAGTACATATCTTCCTATAGTATGATACTGATGCCAAAGGCACCACTTCAGATGAATGGTGTGATGTCCATGGTAAAGAGAGTCCACAGTTTCTTACTACAGCTCATATATTCCTAACTAAGTGTGACTTACTTTATTGCAGCTAGCTGTTGGCAATGTTTGACTTCCGCTATTCGAAGTTAATTTTTATTGTCACATTAGAAGTGATTTCCATAATACTCAAAATCTGTGCTTCTTGAAACTAAATAAACAGAAAAGAATCTTACTAATAACAAGATATTCTCGATACTAGACAATGTTAGCCATACAGCTTGAAGAATAAATGAGCAATCACGACAACTGGGAGTAAAAAGTGCTTACACAACTGCATGCTTTACGTGGTATCATTATTATCAGCCTTTCAAATGTCATCAAACTCGGTTACAGAGCTTATCCGCTTTCACAAATGGCGAAGAATAATTTGCTGAATGGATTCAAATTCCACACGCAACCTCCTTTTTCCTCATTTCCCCTTACACAGCAATGGCCTCGTCAAGGGTGTTAATTTCAATCCACTGCAGATTTTAGTCCTGGTGCTGTTTTATTTTGAATACAAGCGCCGGCGTTAGCGTTAGATATTAGCAATGATAATAAATGTAAGACAAATAGTGCCAGCACACTACAATCACATTCCCTATATCCCTCCTTGAAAGGCTAATATGAAAATTAGACCGAGTACAATTGAGTAATTTGTTTAACGAAAAAATTTAATTTCATCCCTTATAATAAAAATGAAAAAGGTCATTAAAAGCTATACCCAGTGGGTGGAAATTTTCGTGTCCACCATGGAATATTGACGCTACTCTAACACCGGATCATGAAGTTCTGGCAAATTTCCTCATCGGAACGAAAATGTGTGAGTTTTTGCAGCACAGGACGGGGAGCTGTAAGTCTGACAGACGATCCGTTAGCTCTTCCAGGATGGATGATGGCTGGACTACAAATAAGCCAGTTAGTTGCAACTATGAAACAATTTCTAAAAGCTGCCGGGAACTGACTAAATGTGAATGTTAACCAAAATGTGTTGGCATAAGGTGCAAAGTGTAAAGAATGGAATATCTGTGCTTATAAAATACTTATTTTAACATATACACAACTATATCTCAGTTATATCACGCATTAGGGGGTCGCATGGCGGACATCTTAGAAATGCCGCAACATTGGAATTTCTAGTTGCTGAACTTTTTCTAAAGAAAAGATGCAAAATAGATATTAAACCCAAGTTTCAGGCATGTATAAATTATTCTTTAAACACACGGGAGTTTAGTCGGCCTTTGTTAAGAGAAGTCTGTAGGAGACGAAAATGAAAGAAGAACTTGGAGATACATTGTGTAAACATTTAATTACACTCCATCTGCATATATCTAGAACACTCATAATGAAATTTTACGGCCCTGCGACGGGGGTTGTACGGCAAACGATTGATTTTAAACCTCAGCGTTTATTTCTGGCTTGTGTATGTATAATGGAGGCTCGTGAATCGCCCAGCGTAAATTTGAAATTCGACGGTATTGTGTGTAAAACGATGCTCTTTTGTTTTGGCCAAAGCAGCTCCATGAATATGTAGATTCTGTGAATTTGTGTCATCATAGAGTAGGAAATTGAATACTGGGTCTTTCTATGTACGTTTACACAGGCTTCTACTGCGATAGAACATAAAAATTTCGCAAGCGAATTTATTGTTAGTCAATGTACGAAAACAATACTTATGCAGATTGTATATAAAGCGTCATTCAGTTCCATGCGCTGTTACACCTCGAATAATGCAGGGAGATTTAGTTAACAAAAGGACCAAGTACTCAGTATGAATTTTATAGACGAGGTTCCTGAAGTATAGAAATCTGTGTTTTAGGAAAATCAGAAATAAATGAGTCGCTAAAGTTTTGTTCGTGAAGTATATCAAATATTGCCGATCAAATTCTATTATTTCCAGAAAACATCAAATAACAAAGATGGAGTCATTCTTTGAAATGAGAGCTTCCACTCCTTTCGGTCACGTCGTAGGTAGCTGTTCAACTTCATTGACTTTACCTTGATTCAGTAATGATGATAAATAATTGTAAAATAGGAGTTTGATACTATATACTGACATGGCTCTTGCTAGTCGAGTCTCTTCGTGCATTTTAATTTTGGAACGTTAATAAACCAAATGCCAATAGACCATAAAATTCCTCTTACTCGTGTTATTAGAGAAAACAGAATCTGGTGTCCTGAGTACAGAAATTTCGAAATACTGTCGTTTTAGACCAAAATGAGAAAAAAAATACTTAGGAACACTGGTTTAATCAACAAGCTACTACCTAGAAACAGACTTTTGAACTTATTGATGTCAGTGACAAAGGAATTATCATGTGCACAACTCCATTCATATCCGTTTTTTCAGCATCAAGGGTTGATGTCCATGTACCATACACACATTTTAGACTACAGATGAAAGCAATCGTTCATAGGCAAAAATCCTACATAATGATTATTTCAAGCCTCTGAATATTTAGATAGCAAATTGTTATATTTTATATTTCTATGTGATAGGTTTTACAATAACGATGTTTGCTTCTCTTTATTCTTTGTCCACTTACTGGTATTTTATCATGTAAAACCCCATTAAGCCTATTAGGGTCCTTATTATGTTTGACCCTAAATAGAGTGAGGTCATTTTAAATGCATGGCCAGTTTAAATAACCGCTAAGAAGCAGATACGGTTATAATCTAGTCACCCCCAGTAAGGACGTTCAGACTAAAAGCCCTTAATACCCCTTCATTGAGCGCATAACAAAAGACATTGCTCTAATTGACTACATAATTATCAAGTAAGATTGTACTGCGTATATCCTTTTGTCTATTATTATTATTATTACTATTAATAACATATTTCATTGAAAAGAATGGCACCCTGTGTGCCGTTGAGCTTTTATTGCTCCTTCTCAACTTAGCATATGTTTCTTTTTTTCAGATGGTAAATTATTATTCAGACACCTCGGTAGTCCTCGTTACCATTCAAAGAAGGTGAATGGCACCAGTGGTACATGCAAGGAATTTTTATACCCGAAAACAGGGTTACAAAGAAGGGAAGGAGCAATTTTTGATAGGTTGGTCATATTCAGGGAGCTCTCCTATTGGTGCAAGTCTGGTTGGCCAATAGGGTCACTGATTAGTTGACGCCGGGGACTCTGCTCACAGCTCAAGGAGGAGTGCACCTCATTGTTCCCCTCACATTAGTTGGCAGGAGGAGGGTTCTTGAGTAACATTTAGAGTAGGTTTCCACCAAAAAATGATGAGGCCCTTCTTGTAGCAGAGGTGGCAGTGGTCTATGTTGCTGTCAAAGGAATTTCTTCGTTGGGCAAGTCGCTAGAATTTTTGGCCAGCACTCGCTAGGCCCGAATTCGAGTCTCCAGCCGGCTAATGAAGAATAAGAGGAATTTATTTCTGGTGACAGAAATTCATTTCTCACTATAATGTGGTTTGGATTCCACAATAAGTTGTAGGTCCCATTGCTAGGTAACCAGTTGGTTCTTAGCCACGTAAAATATGTCTAATCCTTCGGGCCAGCCCTAGGAGAGCTGTTAATCAGCTCAGTGGTCTGGTAAAACTAAGGTATACTTAACTTTGCTGTCGAAGGATTATGGTGTCCCTTATGATCTGCTGTCATTGGGTGGTGTTGCCATGTCCCCTCTGGCAGTGTTGATACACCGACCCTTCATGTAGGTGACTGTGATCCTCTTAGAGAGGAGAGTGGTTGCCATACCAATTTAAGAATAGTGGCAACCATTCTCTGGGCACAGTATTTGGTAGACTGCTCATCTCTTCATGGGGCTGATGCTGATGGAGGGACTGTTCATCACGAGGCACTGGGCAGTCCCCCAGTCCTTGAAATAGAATGTAAGGTCGACTGTTGTGTCTACTTTGGCTGGGGTTACATTAGGTCAAATGATGTTCTTCAGGGGTGCCTCACCCTCCTTATATTTTGTATTTGTGTATCCCATGTAGAATAATTTTGTGGTCCTTTTAACCTCCTGGGGTATGTGGCACTTCCGCTGATACCACCTGTCGACACCATTCCTCGACACCCTTAAAACTTGATGACAAGAATATCCTTGTTAACCAGTGGCTTGACGACATGTACTAGTATATTGGAGGTAACACTCCAAAGAGCAGTTGGAGAGGGCACAGCCAATGTAGACATTTATTATCAATATTTTGAATTTATTCGAGCACTCTCCATTGCTGTTGAGGCAGAGATCGATGTCAGATGGTTTCCTGTAGAACCTTTGCCTCAAAACAATGGGGAGTCCTGGTAACATGGAGTCATCCAAGAAGGGGATGGTATTATCAACAGCTCTCTCGGGCGTGAAAGGGAGGACTAATTCTTCTTCAAGTGTTCAATGAAGTGTCTCCAGCTCTTCCTCGTCAGCAGTGTTGATGAAGGTATTGTCTATGTACCTTACATACAGGGCAGGCTCTGGGATCCTGCTGAAGATGTGCTGCTTAAAAGCTCCCATGTGGAAGTTGGTGAATGGCACACAAAGGGGAGAACCCATGGCAGCTCTGTTGATCTGAGTCTGTAGTTATCCCCGTTGACTGATGAATGAAGTCTCCTTTGTGCAAATCTCCAACAGGTGGCAGAAGGAATCTTCTGGGATGTTTAAAGTCAGGGAAGATTCTTCCTTGCAGGCCTGCTGAGGATTTTCACTGGGCAAGTTGGTGGAGAGGTTCTACACACAATGATGTGATGTTACTTTGGGATGGTACGATGTGTAGCCTGTTTACAAACTCTATGAAAGATGCCATGCAAAGTTCATTAGGGGTGTGGGGTGTTAAAATTTTTTTATGTTTTGAATCTTGGAACTACAATATCAGCTGTATCTACAGGAGCATAAAAAGGCATAAAGTCAACAAACCTATATGCCTCACAATCAGCCAATGCCCAATGCCATCTTACAAACTGGCCAAAACATTAAATAAAATTCTAATACTTCACATCCACAATAAAATTTGCATTGCATCTTCCATAGAATCTCACAGCAAGCTACTCATGGTGCTGTGAGGTTCTGATGTCACCGGGACCCTCAGGGCATCCTCACTTCAAAACAAAAATCTATGTGACGCATTGAGTACTCTCAATAAACACAGATCCAACGCTCTTGATTAAGCGATCTTTTATGTCTTTTTCAGAAGCTACTTTATGTCATTGTTAGAACAGTAATTACTGACATATGCCAGGCACTGCAAGCTTTCCAACCATATGTATTTGAAGTATCTTCCTAATTAGTATATAGAACTATTAACCACTCTTCAGGTATGAGAAAACACATCTGACTGTATGTAGATATGCCTCTGTTTTTCCCTAATGTCAAATGCTACTTTTACACTCACAAGAGTTCTTGACCTGTCAGAGATTTTGTGTCAGTAAGTCAGAATACACTTGACTCTGCCTCTTACTCACTGCCTCGTTAGTGCCATCCCAAGATATCATCACTTCACTGGATATAGTCTCTTCACCATCGTGCCGGTCGACAAGGCCATATGGGCAGTTCTTGACAAGGTCTACAGGGACGAATCCTCCCCAGCTTTAAACATCCCAGAAGAGTCCTCCGCTGCCCTGATGGAGGGCTCAGCCATCCCCATACATTGCTACCAGAACTCCAGGTGGAAAAAACACCAAGAACAAGCCCAAAACGGAAGAATGTCCCAAGGGCATTTGTTTCTACCACTGGAGGTTCAGGGGCGCTGGAAAATGTGAAAATGATTGCAGTACGTAAAAAAAAACATGCAAAGGGTTCACAGTAGTGACCCAACAAAACAAGCACTAGTGGTGGGAAGACCAGTTGCCTTGCAAGAGAAACTGCACCTGACTTTCTACTGTCGTTATCCAGGTAGAGGCAAAAATGTGTTTTTTCATCATAGACGAAAGATCAAATATGGAGTTCCTGGTCGACACTGGTGCATGCAAATTGTTTGTGCTATTCATCCCACACAAATGCCTCAGTCCAACCCCTACCACCGTACAGATGTCCACTGCCAGTGGAGCCCCACTTAAAATGTACGGGAAACGGACCATGAATTTGTCATTCAGCGGGAAGCATTGCAACTGGACATTCATCAAAGCAGATGTAACAATCGCATTTTTAGCAGTAGACTTCCTAAAAGCCCACGACATGCTGGTGGACATAGCAAAACAGCAGCTAATCACACGACCAGCCCACGTAGCACCACTCACTCCAACTCCAGCACCAGGGATAAAATTGCCTCATACAGAAGTTCCTGGAGGTATTTAAGGATGACCTGCGGCATGACCTAACCAAACCCTCAAAGCACCACACCCAGCACCACATAGTCACCGAAGCTCCCCTAGTGCATGCCCGTTTCAGACGTTTGTCCCCAGAAGAACTCGCCCATGCCAAACAAGCTTTCCGGGACATGGAGAAAGCAGGAATATACCAAAAGCCTCCAGCCCCTGAGCATCTCCCCTACACATGGTACCAAAACCTGATGGCACATGGCTACCCTACAGTGACTACCAAAGACTCAACATCAAGACAGTGCCTGACAGGTACCTACTACCAAACATCGCCGACATAACAATATTTACGAAGATTGGCCTGTTGAAGGGATACTTCCAAGTCCTGGTTGCAAAGAAGGACATAGAAAAAACAGACATTATCACCCCCTTTGGCACAGACACCTTCAACTACAGCTGCTTCAGCCTTTGGAACTCAGGTGCAACCTTCCAAGGTCTGATGGGTGAAATCCTGGCCAACCTACCCTTCTGCATCGTCTGTGTTGATGACATACTGATATTCAGCCCCAACATCAAACAACACATGAGAGACGTCAGAAAACGGAATTATAGTCTGAAAAGGCAAATGCAAATGGGGAAAACTAGTAGTGGAATTCCTGAACCACCAAATAAGCCCCGAAGGTGTCAAGCCCCTTCCAACAAAGGTCCAAGCAATCATCGACTTACCAAAGTCAACAACAATCAAAGCAGTCCAAGAATTCACAGGAATGATTAACTATTACCACAGTTTCATACCCAACCTTGCTGAAGTAATGGCCCCAATATATGATTGCTTAAAAGGAAAGACTAAAAAATTATGTTGGTATGAAAAACAAGATAAAGCCTTCACGCTAGCTAAAAAAGCAATCACCTCTGCTTCCACACTAATCTTTCCTTTACCTCATAAGTCCCTCACCCCAACAATGGATGTGAGTAGAGCAGCGATGGGTGCAATACTTGAACAAGACACAGACGATGGTCGTCACCTGTTGGCATTCTTCAGCAAAAGTTATCGCCAGTAGAACAAAAGTACTCCAGTTCAACTGAGAGTTACTGGCAGCCCACAGAGCCATCCACCTCTTTCAACACATGCTAGAAGGATGACAATTTGTGGTGCAGATGGACCCCCAACCGTTGGTACATGCCATCACCAAAAGCGGAGACGGGTGGCCAGCAAGACAGCAAGAGGTGTTCTGCTATCGTCAAAAGCAGAACACTCCTGCACCATCAAATACTTAAAGGGCTCTTCCAACAACTTGGCAGATCCCCTTTCCCAAAACCCCATCAACACCATCCAGATCAGGATATATCCTGAAATAGCATTGGCTCAGAAGGATGATATGGACCTACAACGACTTTGGCGGGAGAACCCTGCGCTTAAGTAGAATGGCCTATCCATCAATGAAGGAGAGATGACCATTGCCTGCGAGGCGAGTATCAGATGCCCTCACCCATACCTGCTGTTAGGGTTGAGAAAAAAAGCCTTCAATCTCACCCAAAACCTGTCCCACCCATTGGGCAGATTCCACTGCCCGAACCCTGTCAGAGCAGTACATCTGGTGGGGAATGAAGGCAGACATCAAAAAGTGGGCAAGAGAATGCCTCCCATGCCAAACACTAAACATAACAAGGCACACAGAAACAGGGAGAGGGGAGTTCTAGACAACACATCCATGTCAACATCGTGGGACCCCTGCCCCCCTCCGAAGGGTTACAAGTATCTCTTCACGATCATCAAAAGAAACACCAGATGGCCAGAAGCAATACCAGTAAAACAGCAGACAGCAGAGAATTGTGTGAAAGCACTAATAGGCTGTGTCAGCAGGCACGGAGTACTGCAATACGTAATGAGCGACGGAGCCAACTTCACCTCCACCTTATGAAGTTCCTTCACCGCCAGCCTCTGGGCAAAACTCATTCACACAACAGCATACAACCCAAAAGCAAACAGCATGGTGGGGTGGCTGCACTGCTCCCTCAAATCAGCACTAACCACCAGATGTCAAGGAGAAAGGAATTACCATGGTTCTCACTGGGACTAAGAACAGCCCCACACACAGCATTCAATGCATCACTGGCAGAAGCACTCTACAGGAAAGCATTGGGTATTAGGGCAGATGTTTTTAAAAATCCCGCAAAGCCCACGACTCTTCCAGGTGTCTATAGAGCATTGGAAAATATCATGCTGGTGAGGACAATATGCGACGTAGCAAGAAAAGAATACGTCTCCAGAGACCTTAAAAGAGCAAAGTATACGTTCATAAGAATAGATGCAAACAAACCTCCTCGGGATCACACCGCATACTGCAATGGAGAGAGAAAGTGTATCTGCTGACAGTGGACAAGAGGATCAGTTGGGTCTCCACTGACAGATTAAAACCAGCCTACATCCCAGACTGCGACACACTACCCTAGGTTTACTTTTGGGGGCGGGGGGAGGTGAGGGGAAGTATTGTGAGGTCCCTGCTCTGTCGCTGGGACCCTCAGGGTATCCTTGCTTCAAAACAAAAATCTACGTGATGCATCGAGTACTCTCAATAAACACAGATCCAGCGCTCCTGATTCAAGTGATCTTTTACAAATTTTTCAGAAACTACTTTATATCATTGTTAGAACTATAATTACTAAAATGTGTCAGGCACTGCAAGCTTTCCAAGCGTATGTATTTTTAACCATTCTTCAAGTGTGAGAAAACACATCTGAATGTATATAGATATCCCTGTTTTTCCCTAATGCCAAATGCTACTTTTACGCTCACAAGAGTTCTTGACCTGTCAGAGATTTTGTGTTAATAAATCAGAGTACATGCCATCGCCATCTCGTTATAATGCCATCCCAAGACATCATGTCATTGGATGTAGAGTCTCTTCACCATTGCACCAGTTGACGAGACCATACGGGTGGTTCTTGACAAGGTCTACAGGGACGAATCTTCCCCAGCTTTAACATGCCAGAAGAGTTCCTCTGCTTCCTGATGGAGGTCTGCATGGGAGGCTCAATCCATTGATCAACGGGGATGACTATGGTCTCAGGGTTGCCTGGGGTTCTACCCTTGGTGTTCTGTTCACCAACTTCTATGTGGGAGTTACCGAGTAGTGCATCTTCACCAGGATCCCAATCCCAACCTATACATTATATCTGCAGCACGTAACCCTGCCATGTACATCCATGAAGGCAATGGAACTAAGGGTGATGAATTAAAGTCAGAGGTTCTTTATACTCCCATATATTAATGACAGACAGACAATAACGTGGAAGCGGGAGGAAGTCCCATGCTTGTCACTTCAGCAGCCACTTAGCTGCAACTGCTTATGCATCACAAATGGTGGGAAGCAAGAACGATGTTGCCATATATAATTGCAATGTTGCCACAATGCATAATCAGTCCAGAGGTCTAAAAATAAGTATACAGTAATGGTTATGAGGGATAAATGATAATGTAAACATACTTCTCCTGTAAGACAATAATATAGTAAATGTGCATGGATGCATGTAAGCTGTACATAATATATGTACTATGCAACAGTAATGATATTAGAGATCTATACACCTCCCTCCCCCTTTATGCTTGTAGCACCGTCTTGAGCGGAACATTGACTCCTTTCAGCAAATTGGGATCAACGACTACGGGCATTGGGGCATTGAATGATGGCTCTCTTTCCTGGCCAGAGCAAGGGGACACAGGGACTTAGGGGGAGATGTCATGACTCATATTAGGCACTGAGCATAAATGTCTTCGGTTCTGGAACCATATGCAACCACTAGGAAGGTGCACTTTGTACTGTTCTGACCTGCAGCGGCCCATCACGATGCTGACCTTGTCCCATGGTAGTGTCGTGGTGTCCTGTATCTTGACTAGCTGCCTAATAGTGAGCTTGGTTAGAGGGTGGGCATGTGAGTTGTAGAGGCTCATATCTGGTCTGTGTAGGCAGCAGTACAACAGTTGTAATTCTCAGTTTTAGTTTGCCTTTCATCTGTGAATGATTGGGGATGGGCCAGAACTCAGGTGCAGAGAGGGGTGGCCATAGAGAATCTGTGCACAGGAGTGTCCAGCAGGGTTTAGGGGGTTCCAAAGCTTCAGCAGACCTCTATCAAAGGCTTCACAATCTATGTTCCCGGATGGGGTGGTCTTGACGATCAGGTGTTTGACAGTTTTTACTGCAACTTACACGTGTCTACTGGACTGAGCGTAATGTGCAGAAGTGATGATGTGATGAATGCCCCAGTGGTTGGCAAATTGCTTGAATTCTTAGCTGGAAAATGGGGGTCTTCCATTGGTCCGTAAACAAAGTGGTACACCAACCTGGTGGAAGAAGACACAGAACATTCTTGTGACTCTGGCTGTGGTTGTGTCATGTCCACAGGGAACAACCACAGGCCAGCCTGAAAGTCTATCAGTAATAACAAGAAAGGATTTCCCAGCTACATGGAAGAAGTCAGCTGACACACTTTTAAAAGGCTGGGATGGGTGGTCATCACACCTGTAAGGTTCTTGTTGTTGACTGGGGAGAAGCTGTTGGCAGGCATTGCAACTTTTACCATATTCTGTATATTAACGTCAATGCCTGGCCAAAACACTGTCTGTCCTGCATGACGTCAAGTAGCTTTGACTCAGTGGTTGTCGTGGAGGCAAGCCAAGGTGCATCTCACGGAGGGCTGCAGGGATCCAGGGCCCATATAACCCTAACTCTCCATCCACATAAAGGCTATCCCGCAGCTTCCAATATTGAAGGGCGGAGGCATGGAGGTCATAGCAGTTAGTGGGAAAGCTGTTGGAGACATAGTGGATGAGATGATTGTAGTCTTTGATCCTGAGATGCAACGGTGTGGATTTCTTGTAGAGTCCTGTCTTCTTTGATGATGGGTCCTGTTGACTGGTCATTGGTGGAAGAGGCGGTGCTGGCGACGATGTGCCTGACATGTGCAGTCGAGGTGGTACAGTCTTCCTTATCTTCAGGTGTGGGGTGACTGGTTGGGGAGTGAGACAGGACATCTGGTATGCAGAACTGTTTCTCCACGCATCAGACCGCTGTAAAGATGTAAGGGGCCACTTTCACCTTGAGGCTTTGTAGGCGTGGATTCTCAATGGCGTCCAAGGCGTAGTGGTTGAGAATCGGTATCGGGGCAAGGGTCAGTCATTAAGGTGAAATGCTGCTATCCAGACAAGGATAGGTGGCACTTAGCCATAGCCCAAGTGACTGCAAGTAGCTCCAGCTCTATGGTGGTGTAGTGAGTTTCTGTGTCCGTCAGAAAATGAGAGCCACACTGGACAAGACACATCTGACCGCGGCTGTTGTCTTGAAGTAGGTCATAGCCGAGGCCCTACAGTTTGAGGCGTCTGTTTGCAGGACCAAGGGCAAGGCTGGGTTGAAGGGTTCCAGGGCAGGTGGTGAAGTCAGAGCTGTCTTGACCTTCTTAAATGCTTGCTCATGAATGAGCGTTTGGGGCTCATAAGTGGGCATAGGGGTTGTGCTGCTGCTGCAATGTCCAGAGTGAAGTCGGTGAGTTGACTGATGAGACCCAAAAATGACTTGAAGTCTGTAATGTTGGACAGTGTAGGGAAGTCACGTATAGCAGATACCTTGTTGGAGTCTGCTGTAATGCTGTCGGATGATAGGACACAACTGCAGAAGTTAACTTTAGGGGCCGCTACAATGAATTTCTCCTTGTTGGGGGTGATACCGTACTGACAGCACATGGTCAGCATTTGGTGTAAGCGTTGTAGGTGAGAAGGGAGATCCTCGTCGGACAGGAGGATGTCATCTGACTTTCACACAGTTGGGGAGAACCTGGAGGGCCATATCCCCATGGAGGTGGTATGCATCACCTGTTGCTGAAAATCCCAATGGGCCACGGCAATGCTGAAATCTTCCATACAGAGTTATAAACGTGGTCAGGTGGCAGTCCTCTTCCGCTAACTCCATCTGCCAGTAGCCATGCAGGGCATCTGCTGTGATGAAGTGCTTTGCAGTAGGAGAGATGCTGTGGACGTCATTGTGGGTTGTAGGTGATGGGTGGATGGGTGTGTAGGGCGGACGACCTGAGAAATTAAGTGGGTGTGATCCGCAGTGATGCAGACACCTTTGTCCTTGGGTACCAGTACCATGTTATGGCACCATTTGGAAGGTTCGTTGCCTACTGGTAAGATGATTCCTTGTTCCACTAGGGAGTCAAGTTCTTCTTTCACCTGATCCCTGAGGGCAAACGGAATGGGCCTGGGCATGTGTACAGCAAACGGCAAAGCGCCGGATTTCAGGTGGATCGGCATTGGGGGACCATGCCATTTTCTTTAGTGGCTGAGTCTGTAAATCCTTCTTGGATATGAGGATGTTGCTGAAATGGTGGAGAAAATAGTCCTTAGCAGCTGCAGGTGATGTTGTGGAGGAGGCAGGAAACTGGGCACATCTGTTGACATGCTATACCTTTAGAATAGGCTTCTGGAAGTCTGGTGACACTATGGCAAGGACTCTGCAATGTTCACAGGAGAGGAGGGTGGTCTGCATATTCTCATGAACATGTATGGTTGTAAAGCATGACTTGTTGCTGAGGAGAAGTGTCACCTGGAAGCATCTCACAGCTGGTGTCATGGGGATCCATCTGCTGTCAAGGCATCCATCATGGGTGGAGGTGAAAGTCTTGCCCTGGGTATGTGGAGTACATCTAAGTTTGTAGTGCCAATCACTGTGATGTCTTCTTCTGTATCAGGGATTAGCTGGAGATGTCATGAGATATTGCCGAATGGCAGGGAGACAGTGACTGGTGTGGGGAACTTATTATCTGAGTTGGCACCCATGAGATAGCAGCTGGTGTTTGACTTAGTAGGTGGTGTGGAGCGAGTCTCCACTTGGGCTTGAAGGTGAGGCTGCGTGCCCCGGTCCAACTCATCTTGGTAGACCTGCACATTTTCACGAAATGTCCCTGTTTCTGGCAGGTATTGCACTGAGTTTCCTTAGCAGGGCATTTCTGAGAGCAGGGCCAATGACCAGTGTGTCTGCAGTTATTGTGCAGTTATTGCAGGTGGCACCTGTGGCTGGGCATTGTCCTGAGTCATGCTGAGTCATGCCTGTGGGAGCAGTATTGACAAGGGTCACTGTTTGGAGACTGGTGAGAACACCGGTCAGGAGATCGATGAGAAGTCCTCTTCTGTAGGCGCTGGTTCCTCTTGTATGAAGATATGTGCTGACCTGGCTAGCAGAAGATGCGAGGGTTAATGCAGTCGCACATTTAGATTCATAGAAGTGGCAGCATGCCACGAACTCTGTGAGGGTGGATGAGGGTTGGAGGGGGATAAGGCATTGTATTAATTCTTCGTCCCTCACGCCCATCAAAATTATCATCTATTGCTGTTCAGCACAGGAAGCAAGGTCACCAGGGCATTTCACATGCATAGTGGTCTGCAAACAATTCTCCCACAGCTTGTTTGTAGGGCAATAATTCCCTAAGTCATAAAACTTCATTTCTGAGGCTGCGAAAGTGCTTCTACAGTATATCCAGCACCTCTGTAAGGGAAAGTGATGTGTCGGGAGGGGTGCCCAGTGTATGCATAAGCAGATGCTGAATGTCCAGGAAGATGCAAGTCCTCAGGTGGATCAGATTGGAGGTCTGATGCAATCTATCAAGTCCAACTAGAGCTGCACAGTCCTCAAAACGAAGCTTCCATTGGTGAAATGCTTGATACATTGCATCTTGTTACAGGAAAGGTAGGGGTGGACCATAGGCTTACTAGAAACTGTGGATGTATGCACTGCAACACCAGGGTTTGGGAACAGGTGTGACAGGAGGTGCAGGTGTGGTGTCAGGTTGCTGGGGTTGCGATGTCGCAATTTGTCCTGATAGCAGTGTGATAAGAGCCATTGTCTTCCTGTCATGATTGCTCCATTCATTGTCTGAAGGCCAGTTACTCTTGCCTTTGTCGATCTTGCTCTTGCAAGCTGGAAGTCTTAATGAAGTGTATGAGATGCAATAAGTCATCATCACAGCTTCCTGACCTATTGGGAGTCAGGGGAGGAGCAGGGGTGCGGCTGTGGGGGGGATGCATTGATCTGTTGTCTCCCATCAGACACTCTGTCTGATCCTCTGCCTGATCCACTGTCTGATCCTCTGTCTGATCAATCAACTCAATTAACTGTTCCTTTTGCTGAGCCATGTTGAGTTGGGTATTGTTAGAGAGCTTGGAATCTGTAGAATGCCAGTAAAATGTCCAATTTGCTGTAGGCAAACAAAGGAATGCACCAGGAGTAGTTGAAAATTGAAATCTTGATTACAGTGACCTTAGGAAATAAAGGGGACAGAAAAGTGAGTGTAGGTGGGTGTGTGCATACGTATGTTGCATTGGTGGGGAGGAGGGCAGGCTGAGTGGAGGGTGGTAAGGCTAGTGCTGGGTACCTCTGCCACCTCGGTCACCCTCTATGTGTCAGAGGAGAAGGATGCATGACAGGGCCGACAAAATTGCATCAGAATTCGAATATCCCGCCGAGAAATTGACGAGGTCGTGTTCTCACAATCCTACACTGCACTATAATACACTGACACTCTAACCCTTCACTGCACAAACACTGTATCACTCCTAGAGACACTGTAATGCACTGGCAACATTGTCGTTGATATCCTGGGTCACTGTAATAGATCCGATGTGCAGGATGAGAAGTAAACTCCTTAATGGCAGTAGCCTTCTTGGATTTCAAACTGTCGGGCCCGGCTGAAGTCTCTGTCAAGGGAGATCCTACTCACTACACCATGTATCTGTGGCATGTAACCCTGCCACACACATCCATGTAGACAATGGAAAAAAGGGTGATGAATTAAAGTCAGAGGTTCTTTATACTCCCATATATTAATGACAGACAGACAATAACGTGGAAGCAAGAGGAAGTCCCACGCTTGTCACTTCAGCAGCCACTTAGCTGCAACTGCTTATGCATCGCAAATGGCGGGAAACTAGAATGATGTAGCCATATATAATTGCAACATTCTCATGATGCATGATCAATTTAGTGGTCTTACAATAAGTATACAGTAATGGTTATGAGGGATAAATGATAATGTAAACATAATTCTCCTGTAAGACAATAATAAAGTAAATGTGCATGGATGCATGTAAGCTGTACATAATATATGTACTATGCAACAGTAATGATATTTGATACCTATACATGCATAAGGTACAGAGATGATGCTTTGTCAACATTGCTGATGTGGAATAGCTAGAGACACTTGAAGAAGAATCAATCCTGCACTTCATGTGCGAGAGAGCTGTTGATAATACCATCCTCTTCTTGGGTGTCCGTGTTACCAGCACCCCCCATGGCTACGAGGCAAAGGTTTACAGGAAAACTTCTGAGATCAGGCTCTGCCTGAGCAGCAATGGAGAGTGCTTAGATAAATTTAAATCATTAGAAATAAATGTTTATGTCGGCCATAACCTCTCCCACTGTTATTCCTGGAGCGCCACCTCTAAATAAACATGAACATTGTTGCCGAGATACTGATTAACAATTGATATTCTTACTGCCATGTCGTAAGAGTGTTGAGGAACGATGTCGACAGGTAGTATCAATGGAGAGCTGTGTTCCCCAAGATACATGAATACGGAGTATAAGAGGGACAATTCAGAACTGAAGAACATTATTCGGCCTCATGCAATCCCTGCCGAAGTAGACACAATGATCAACCTTATGATCTATCATAAGAATCAAAGGACTGCCCAGTACCTCATGAAGAACAGCCCCTCCATCAACAGCAATCCCATGAGAGGAGAGGAGTGGCCTACCAAAAACTGTGCACAGAGATTGGAGGCAACCATTATTACCTTGGTATGACAACAACTCACCTCTCTAAGGGGATCACACTCTATGTACATGAAGGGATGGTGTACCAGCACTGCATGAGGGAACACAGCAATGCCCTCTAATGCTAGCAGATCATAACGAATACCACAATCCTTCAACGGTGACATAGACCACCACTGTCTCTGTTACAAGGAGGTCCTTGCCATTCTTCAGTGGGAAACCTACTCTAAATGTAACTCAGCAAACCCTCCAACTACCAACTAATGTCAGGAGAACAACGAGGTGTTCCCCTGGAATAATGCTAAAGCCACCCTCCTCGGAGAGCTGTGAGCAGAGGCCCCCGGCGCCAACCAGTCAGTGCCCCCATTGGTCAGCCAGACTTGCCGCCCATAGGAGAGCTCTCTGAATATAACCAACCAACCAAAAATCGCCTCTTCCTTTGTAAAGCCGTTTTTCATATAAATATTGCTTGCATGTACCACTGGTGCCATTCACCTCCTTTCAATGGTAGCAAGTACTACCGAAGTGTTGGAATAATATCTGAACTTCGAACAGCTGCTTTATGATTTACCTGCTGAAATAAAGAAACTTATATGTCAATTGCAAACAAATTGCCATTTTTTCAAGAGAGTGGATTACTTTCAAATCTTTTGTCAGTATAGTTGCAACCGAATGGTAATACACCTGCGTCTGGAGATTTCGTACTGGACTAAAACAGATGGAAACTTTGGTGGATTTTCCAAATGCCCCAGTCCCCGTAAAGAAGTGCGTGAATTTATATCGTGTTTGCCACAGGAAATTTGATTTATATGTACTTTCTTGCTCTATCAATAATTTCAGATCATATTGGCTTGATTTGCATGAATTCACAGATAATGTTTCATCACAGTTATCAGACACAAAGCAGGCCAAACACGTTAACATTTCTTCATTACAAGAAATGACCTTTAAAAATATTAAATTTTACCCAATATTAATGGTTTTCATTATTATTGGTCACACACATACACATGTGTACACATACACACACACATGCAAACACACACACATACATACATACATACATATACATATATAATAAGTCCTCACGTGAAAATGAAAGGAATTGGTACCAAGACTTTCAACTTTTATTCCAAAGTCATCTTCAGGGTACTGAACAGAGTTAAGAGAATAACATATACAAGAAAGCAATATGGGTCACAGATAACAATAAAATAAAATAAGTCAACAAGCTATTTAAGTATGTAAACAACATTCTTCAAAAAACAAAAAACATAGTGTATGGACAACGAAAAGTAACCCGGACTTATACGTAAACTCTCTTCATATGAACTCAGTGAGAACGAAAAACTTGTTTTAAGTTTGTATGAATTTTTGCTTTGCTAAGAACAAAGTTGACATTTTTCAGTAGCTAAAGGTTTCATAAACTTAGATAAAACCAAAAATGAAAAAGTAAACCTGACAATATTTTGATTGCGAAGGGATGTGTATACGCCGCCATATGTAATTCAGGAAATTAAAACATACCATGCCTCTGAGATTTCAGATGGCACTAAAAAGCTTAAGAGCTAATAAAGATATTCATATCACTAAGGCTGACAAGTCAAACTGCATTGTTATTTTGAGTAAGAATTCGTATATCGAAAAGGCCAATCAACTGTTATCCGATGAGGATACTTTGCGAGGAACTGTTGAGATCCCGATAAGGTTAATAAGCATTATAATAGTACTGTTAAATCCTTGTTAAAGTCCCACCATGAACTAGTAAAAATTCTCTGCCGTTAACGCCACTCTTAAATATATATGTATGTCATAGTAAATATTATATATATGGTCAACCAATCAGGCCCATTATATATGATAGGCTCAGCCGCTTATCATTTTATATAAATGGTTATACATAATGTTATATATCAAAGGCACATATAAAAAATACGGAAGATCTTATATGTTGAAAGGTACATATACAAATTGTAGGTCAATTGTTTTGATTGTCAACATGTTACAAAAGTGACATTGATGATTTATATAAATTTCTACAAAAAAAATAAATGTATATTATATATTATATTATATATCATGTTTTATTAAGTTGATAAAGTTGTGACATTTTTATAATACTTTATATGTTTAATGGTTCTAAATGTTTTTATAGACAGATTTTGGTTTGGCAATATCCCGATGGGGAATTGTTTATCTGCAACCCTATAAATGATAAATGGAGACACTGCCGAGTCTACTTACCAAATGTCATTACACAGATACGCATCCAGCACAGATACGTCGACGACATAATATGCCGGTGGCCTTTGGATCGAGACCCCTACAGTTTTTGTCCATTTATGAATTATAGTTCCATCCATAGTTCAAGGGGATAAGCAGAACAAAATAAAATTTGACCATTTCAACATTTGTCGTTATGATTATATATATATATTTAAATTCAAATATACCGGAAACCAACATATATATATATATATCATTATATATTTATAGCCATCACCCCATGATAAAATGATCAGTCTTCTCAGGCATGTTTTTAAGAGCATACAGAATTTGTGATCCTGAATTTTTAGCAGAGAAATTCTTAGAACATCTATGCAATTGCAGAAAATTATGTTATCCTTGAATTTTATCGATAGTTGCCTCAAATGCTTAAATATTTTTTTCTTTTGTGATTGTCATATATGGACTGTACATAACTGAAAATAAGATGCTAAATGTTAGATTTTATCGATTGTTGGTTGTGAAATGTCTGAAAATAAATGTTGTTTTTAGTAATTTGTTCAGGTCTATCAAGAATTTGTTGTTTTGTAACAAACCAGAAATGCCAGTAGGAGGGTGTACAAAATTGATTGCTCAACTTGTAATTTACATATATTGACAATCTGGTAGAGGAACTAAGTAAGTGAGTCACAAGTGCATAAATATAATGTACTGGTTCAGACCAGCTCCAGCGCCATTTTTGTCACGTAAGAGACTTTGAGCCAAGGGAATAATTCAGCTTTTTGTTTTAAGGGGTTCCTCTGTTGCATGACAGATTGTTGGTCGAGGGAAGAAACTCAGTTTATTAGTTCTTTTAGTAATATGAATTTGGCGATGGTCTTTTTAAGATGACTAATTGGCAACCCAAATTTAACCTTATAGGAGCAAAATAAAACAAGCTGTGGAGATTTTTACAAACAGATAGTTTTGTACTGGCATTTGTAGTAATTACATATTTCCACTAAGTATGTTTTTGTTTTTTTGAATGAATGTTGTTTCCCAAACATAAATAAGTTTTGTTGACTTATTTTATTTTATTGTTATCTGTGACCCATATTGAATATTCTTGTATCCAGAAATATATGTTATTCTAAACTCTGTTCAGAAACCCTGAAGATGACTTTGGAATAAAAAGTTGAAGAGTCTTGTTACCAATTCCTTTCATTTTCACGTGGGACTTATTATATACTATATGGCAGAATTAAAAGAATGTAAATTTCAACTCTGCATTAAAATACATTTGCCAAATGATATATACAATATATATATATATATATGAAACATATATATATACATATATAAAGATATGATATAATATGTACAACAAAGGTCATGAAAAGAATACTTTAATGATGTGTTTTGTGCCGACGATTGAAGGTGCTCATTTACAAAAACTTTGATTATTCTGTGTTGGAATTGTTTTTCTTCAAAATAGCCTGTTGACATGTTTTGAGATCCTTCATACAGAATTATGTTTTTAGGGTTGACAGGATACATCGAGAAATCTTTGTGAGGTTATGTTATCAGTTGCCCAGTTGGAAAGTGAAATCAGTGTTTGCCAGCTGAATGCTTTAGTTCAGGTAGGCTACAAGGTGTGTGTGAACACAAGTGTTTGTCCCTTGATGCATTCTCATGCTCCTTTATTAGTTAGACCATGAAAAAGAGATTAGATGCTGAGGGATAATATTTCATGATCCATTTCCTGATAAGTTGAATGCATATTTCCTAACTGTTTGTTTATTCTTTTAGAAATCAGGGAGCAAATATCAAGTATTCAAATTCCTTCTACAGATATGCCATTCTTTTTTTAATAAATAGCTGGCATACCAAAACATTTTAATTTATCACTGTAATAAAGAAATTTCATAGATCTGATACAGCCTTGTAATCATCGGTTTAGGCATTTCCTTCCCAGTAAAAACATATGTCTTCTTCCTCTGTTTAAACAGGGTGATTCCAATACCCACTTGGAAAAATTGGGGTTTTAGGTTTGTCTTACTGATTTCTGGAACACATGTTCCCTTGGTAGACTCTAATATAAGTGATCGCCTTTCTCTGTTGACAAATGCAACTCGCATGATTTTTCTCTGTTCCTTCAGAGGAGAATGTGTTATGGTATAACAGGCTGAGGTACAAGTGGCACTCAGAAAAAGGAGTCTTGTGCAAAAGTGTAAGAGAATTGTTAAGGTAAAGTGGTATTTACTATTTTTTTTTTTGTAAGGTAAAAAGTGTGAATATAACTTTTAAAAAAAGTGAATGTAATCTTTTTAAAAGGTAAATATAATCTTTAAACAGATTTTGCCTTAGTGAAATTATTGTTGATAAACTTTTGTGCATTTTTACATGTTCTTATCTTTACATTTTTTGTGTGTTCTTGTGTTTATAATTTCACAGTGTTACCCAAGACTTTTGTGTTGGTGATTTAACATTTATTTGTTTAGCATTTTATGTATTGATACTTTAACATTGAATACCTTGATTTGATTTTCATTTCTTAAGATTTCTTTTTCAAATTTGTGTAAATCTTAATAGTTTAAATTTTGCTTAGTTAACGTAAATTATTGATAAATATAAAGTTTTGTGAATTAATCTTGTTTAAGAATTAATTAAATCTTATGTTGTTTTCAAGTAATAGTAAATTTTTTTGAGATTGTGGACTCTACTTATAACTTTGAACTTAGAAATAAATTTTTGTATTTAAAGTTTTAAAAGCACAGTGTTTCATTTTGACCACCAGTGAATATGGTTATTTGTATGCACAAGGTAAGTGATAAACATGTTCTGTTCTCCTTGAGTTTTTTTTTAAGTGAATTAGGACCAGGGAAACAATCATAATTGTTTGATGGGTGATGCCCTTTCCTCTAGTATATTTATTGCTTAACAGTCGTTTCCTCATTCATAACTTGATAAATTTAGATTGATTTTTCAGGTGAGAAGCAAGTTTTAAAGGGATTACTGTTACCTTTAGAGTGTTCAGTCATAACATTATTGTTATGTTTCAGGTATCTGGCTGAAGTGAGGTAAATTTAAAATTTTTGGATCTAATAGTTGAGTAATAACCAGGTACTTGATCGCTTTGTGACAACATATATATAAAATTAGATGCATCAGTGCCTGGTATCAAATTCAAAGTTGAATGGGGTACAAACAACAAAATTACTTTTCTTGATGTTTCAATAATTAGAGACATGACACAGTTATCCTAAATAGAAAACCAGCATTTTCACTTTCAGATATTCATTCTTTTAGTTATCATGACATTTCTGTTAGGATTGGCGTAGCCAGCAATTTGTTCCTAAGAGCCTCACAGATTTGCTCTCCGGAATTCCTGGAAAACGAATTTGAACTTATCGTAAGTTGCTGCCATCCATAAAGTACCTCTATCATATAACTGAGACTGCTGTATATCTTAGTTTAACCAGACCACTGAGCTGATTAACAGCTCTCCTAGGGCTGGCCCGAAGGATTAGATTTATTTGACGTGGCTAAGAACCCACTGGTTACCTAGCAACGGGACCTACAGCTTATTGTGGAATCCAAACCACATTATGACGAGAAATGCACTTCTGTCACCAGAAATAAATTCATCTAATTCTTCATTGGCCGGTCGGAGGGTCGAACGCTGGGCCAACAGCGTGCTAGTCGAGAGCTCTACCCACCCCTCCAATGAAGAACTCATATAACTGAGAAAGCTATATATAATGCAAACATTATTTTCTACCAGCCTCCTCAAAACATAACCAGGGAGACACCTAGGAATAAAATCAAAATCCCACACCTAGACAGGATTAAGCCATTGACACAGACACTTAGAAAATCTAATCTTTTTGGCTTTACATACCCAAATACCCTGGTCAAATTGGGATATGTTACATATAATTTATAGGAGCAATTATCAGTTCAAAAACCAGTTGGTAGAATCAGCACTGATTAAAAAAAGAAATATGATGAACCTCTCAAAAAGGAGCTGGGGATTCAGATCTGAGTGATAAAAACTTCCTCAGTCAGTAGTTAAGAAGATTAAAGAGATTATAATCATATATATATATATATATATATATATATATATATATATATATATATATACATATACATATATATATACATATATATATATAACTATGGAGCATCACTATATTGTGATATAAAATAATGATTAAAATATACAATAATATAATTGATAAATTGTATATTTTAAGACACAAAATGTGTGTGTGTGTGCGTGTGTGGTGTTTCGACCGTTTGCAGGTAGATTTTAAGTCTCAAAATTCATTACTTTACTCTACAGTGACTCTTCCATAACCAGGAGCATATAAAAACAGAAAACAAAATTTATATACAGGAGCCTAGGGTTCTTACTCAAAGGGAAAATGCATGAAACACGGGTACAAAAATAGGTATATTTACATAACAGACAAGTTCAATATAAAAATGAATTAAATGAAAGTTAAAATATATATAGTTGAAAGTCCTCCAGGAGGATGGGGGATAAATATGGGATGCCAGGAATATATAGGAGAATTCCGCTACTATCGTCCTTTTGAAACGATATATAACATAGGTTACGGTCTAATATATATGAAAATATGCTCCACTAGGGGTGCATATATATATATATATACAACCTCGAGGCTTGACTAGTAACTTGAATAGGGACAGTGTGACACGTATATATATTGAACCAAGAAATTCATATATATAAGCAAAGACATATGGCCCCATAAAGTCTAATATATATATATATATATAGTAACGTGATATAAGCAATCTTATATATATATACTATATATATAGTGCCCAAGCGCTAGTTATAGGGCTTATTCCATACCCTTCCCAATGGTCAGCCATGTTCCATGGTTTGAGATATATGCCCACCATATATGCCCATGGGGCGTAATCGGTAGTGGGTGGAGGGGTACCCTTGAGATGATATAGGGCTGAAGTATGGAGTTATATATATGGTTGCACTATCGTTTAACAATATAGTGGCCGTGGTTGGAGACAAAGCAAGAGGCTGTGGTCCACGTGGCAGCGAGCTTTGCTAAAGAGACATAATAACGTGTGGCCTCCTCCATCTGGTCTAGCCTCCATGGTGACCTGAGCACGTTGGGTACTTTTGTAATGCTCTGCCTTGACTTAGGGGCCATGCAGCCCCACTGCCTTGTGGATGCCAAACAATTTCCTCTTACTGCCCTAGGCGGAGATTATTATCTCCCATTTTAAAGCCCCTCTGGAATGTCCGGTTCAACCTTTTTAGTCTCACTCCCCAGAAACTCACCCTGAGACAGGTCAAGAATAATCAGGAGTCTGTCATTGCTTCACAGTTGATTTTTGCAAAAGGCAGAATGGGGAGACTGTTTCATTAGCTTATTTGGTTATTCCTTACAGCTTGACAGTACTCTAAGTTCTCTTTTTAACATACTCAGGACAAACTGTGCTGCATTACTGATGAATGCAACAACTGTTACTTTAGACACAGTGACAATTTAGACCATACAATAAGAAGGCTTTATTACTTTAGCTGGTTAATGCTGAAATATTTTATAAATGATCATTTCTCAAATGCTTTATTAACCATACTTTACTGAGGGAAACCAAAAGGCAGCTCTCGACATGATACAAGTTAAACATAAACAAAAACAGCTGTAAGAAAAAAATCAAAAGAAAATAAAAGACTTGCTGGTAACAAAAAAAAAAAAATAAATGAGTCTTAAAGTTAGGCAGAAACTAAATGCATGCTGTTAGTTTCAGCTGTGCAAGAGGAGGACAAAAATAACACAGTGATTGTTTTAAATGACCCCCTTTACGAGAAATTGTAAGGACAATACTCAATTCATATTTTCAATCATAGGACAAGCTCGTACAAGCTCAATGCATAGCTAATAGCTCAAAGAATCTCCACCTTGAAAGTGCTGACAGTTTACAGTGGAATTTGGCAGCTGGTGAGCGAGGCAAAAGATTATTTCGAGTTCTAATTCGCTAACTTTAAAAAACGCCAATTGTTGCTGCTGACTGCCCACTGCGCTAGGTTATAAATAGCTACTCACTGAAGGCATGAATGGATAAACAAAAGAATGAAAAGGGGATGGAGACGGGAATAGATTCCCAATAAAAAAAAAAAAAAAATTGACACAAATGAGGGCAACTCTTACTGAAGGGAAGGACGTCTCTCGGATTACCAGGTGGCATTAAAAATCACAATAAGTCTATGACTCGCAGTTCATTAACAAAAGAAAAAAAAAAAATATTTTATAGGCAGAAGAGCCAATGATGGGAGAGTGAGTATTTGTTTTGTGTACTTAAAAGTTATCATCCTTATAAATTGGGCGATGGCCAAGATCTCTCAGCCCAAGGGCGTTATGAAAAACAATCAGGGCGTGACCCCTTTGGGAAGAGCTGGCACGCATGCCCAAAACAAAGGATGGGCGCAAGGAGTGTAACTTCCCACTCTGTTAATTTATGCTTTACAAAATGATTTATGCATTTAGAGGGGAATGGTATCCCATATTTTAATTACCTCTTGTGGGATAATTAAAGAAAAGCTGAAAGAAAAGATCAACAGAAAAGGATGAGGGATAGAAGTTCCAGAGGAAAGGAGGAAGATAGTGCAGGACCTTGAATCCTCTTCTGGATTATAAAAAACCAAGACCTTGAAAGATGAAGGGTGGCACAGGTGCCAGGAGAGCTCTCAGCTCTTTGTAGACTATGGACTGGAATTTCCCACTCCCATGGTAATTCTGCCCGAACCTCTCCGACTTGGACAGTCGTCCTCGGCGGGGGGGTGGCTGTCAGGCCAGAGGGCGGCATGGAGTGCCACCAGTGTTGGCTGCTGCGACAGCTGACACTGGCATTTTCTTCACCAGCTTGGACCTCATCCATTGCAGTTCTTGGAGTTCATCTCGCCCAGTTAGGCGGGGCAGAATCATGACTGCCAGAGAGTTTGCTGCCCTTTTGGGTGGCGACTGAGGAGATGGTTGGGCAGGGGGCTGAAAACATCCGGCTCGCAGGCAGTGGTGACCAGCTCAGGCCTGGGTTGCGAATATGTGTGCCTTTGGTTGAGTTGGCCAGAAGAACTCGTCATCTTGCTACTGACACAGAGTGGAACCAGGCCGGGTGAAGAGGGGGAACTAGTTGGATCCCAGAAGTGAGATCAGTGGTTGCTCTGGCACGGACATTGGCACTGGCACTTTGTAGCGATGTCAAGTGGTCCCAAAAAGAAAACGGGACGGTGATTAACAACTGCTCAGTGAAAACAAGTGACACTGGCAGGATAGCTTGATTCTCCTGAAGGGAGATGATTTTCAACATTGGCACTGAGGCAGTGCTGGCAAAGAAATCTGGAGGATTATTGGGGACTTAGGACCCGGAAATCGTGGCTTGGAGGGGGATGAATGGCCCAGGAGGACGTCATAGTCTCCTGGAATGGGCTTTACGGTGAGATTAGAGCGTTCTAGCCTTGTGATGTCTGGTAACCCTCAGTTGGAGGAGGAAGGATCATTTGTAGTGATTCACTCCTCGATATTAGGTAGGTTCCTTCTATTTATAAACAAATTCTGAAACCATGTTTAATCTAGGCGCCAGAGTCATAGAATGCGGTGACAGCATTTTGTTGGTACACTTACCCTGGGGAAGAGCTACATAGATGAGACCTTCTGCAGGAGGGCCAGGGACTTGAAAAAATCACTGTTAATGATGAGGAGGTGTTTGAGTTTTATTAGCATTTAAATCAGGCAGAATGTCCAAAAAGTCCACGTTGTCCATGGAGGGCTCAAGCATGTTATGGGATGGGGGGCGGGGAGAGGGCTTCACAGTTACAGTGGGCTTGTTCCTACACTGTTCAGCAGAATGCCCTATCTTATTGCAATACCCACAACCTGCTGATTTCGAGGATTGCCCATGCTTTTGCTGAGGGGTGCCCAAGAGGCATGGAGGAGGATGAATTTTTCTTCTTCATGGAAAAGCCCTGGGGCTGATGGGTATCCCAGGCATCAGCTATCTGACAGCAATCAAAAAAGGTTCTCTGCGACTCTGTGCAAATGAAAGGACAGGAGGTGATGTTGAAGAGCAGGACCAGTGTTCTAGTTTTCATCTGTTTGATGCACTTGTCAAAAATCTTAGAGGGACCTGAACCACTTGGCGTGGGCATAAATCGGACTGGAGGCCCAGTCTGACCAGGTCTATTGACTTCCTTGTAAATGAAGCCTCCTCCAGCATTCGGGGTGATTTCATAGAAATGGAGATAGTCTGGCGGATGAAGTCCCAATTTTCTTGCTCCTCCAGTGGGAGAGCTTTGTAAGCAATGATGGCCTTCCCTCCAAGGGACTTGCCCAACACCAGGGAGAGTTCGGCGGCGCTCAGCAGGCTGGCCTTTAGGACTGTCCTGGCGGTGTTGAGCCATACCTCGGGCTCGGCCTCTGTCCATTTTGGCATGCAGGCAAGTGCCTAGTTGAAAGCACTCATCCCCTTGTTGGTGGGTGGGGGCGAAAGGCCACATTGTTGCAGCAAATGGAGTGGATGGGATTTGTCCTTCTCTTCCTTTCTGCGTCTCTTAAAGGGATGAACGGCCTCCTTCTCTTTTCTCTTTGCTTCTTCTCTTTTCTCCTGAGCAAGTCTCTCTGCTTCTTCTCTTTTCTCCAGAGCAAGTCTCTCTGCTTCTTCTCTTGTCTCCTGAGCGAGTCTCTCTGCCTCCCTTTCTTTTCTGGCTGCCTCCTTTCTTCTTTCTTGGGCCTCCCTTTCTTTTTTTATCTCATCCATCCTCTCCTGTACCCATTCTTTTAGCTCCCTCCCAGAAAGGCCGAGTTCCATCCCGGAGTTCATGAAGATTTTGAAATCTTTGCTCTGCTGAGTTCTTGCTGGCATTTCAGTGAGGATGGGGTGGACTCTAGTAAGCACAAAATTAATTTTCCAGATCGAAGGAAGAGCTGTCAGGGTATAATAAATGCACCCAAATTTTAAGGAAGTGGCTTTTCGGTGACTTTACGGGTGCATGAAGGATTTTTAAATCAACAGTGGGGGCGCGTCTGGCCCTGACCAGGAACCTTAGGGTGCAATAACACGTAGGACATGAGCTTAGATTGAATTTGGAGATTGTCCCAAAAATAATATGAGTGATCTCCTGCACTGATGAAGCAGGCTATAGTGGGGATTAGGGTGGAATCCTGGCAGTCTCCCAGTTACCAACGGTGCAGGATGATTGGGGACAAGAATTGCAAATGATTGGTTTTCCAGAATGTTGTACTGACAAAACGGGTTGATTGGGGACGAGAATGGAATATACAGGTCTCCCGATTTACAGACGAAGCGGGCTGACTGGGGACAAGAATTAGTAAATGATTGGTCTCCCAAGGTACTGACAAAACAGGTTGGTTGGGGACGAGATTGGAATATACAGGTGTCCCGATTTACAGACAAAGCCGGCTGATTGGGGACAAGAATTAGCAAATGATTGGTCTCCCAAGGTACCGACAAAACGGGTTGACTGGGGTCAAGGTTTGGCAAATGATTGGTCACCCAAGGTACCAACATAATGGGTTGATTAGGGACAAAGACTGGAGAATGATTGGGTCTCCCTAAAATAGTTCCTGCACAGACGATGTCTGATTAGTGAAAGCGCAATTTTTTACATTTATGGACTTACAGGAGAAGTTTATTCCTCAGAGCAATTAAGTGGGTGGTAAGTCCAAAGTTATAATGAATATGCAACACACACAGCAGTAGTAAAAGCACAAGAACAAAAAAAAAATACAATGTCAGACCCCCAATAATACAAGAACGGAACAATTTTGCGGAACGAGCCGAGGGAAAACAAAGTGAAATTAAACAAACAAATTCTCACACCTCACTAGTCTAAATGGTGCTAGGCGGAGGTCGAGCGAGTATTTATAGGCTGCTGGGGCTGGCTTTCAGTGACAAAATGAATGAATGAGGTAATGGTAAACAGACGAGAAAGAATTCGGGGAACTTGTTCAGTTCTACACTGTGCATAACACAAAATATAATTTTGCCCTATTGCTACATGAGAGAGGAGATAATGAGTCAGCAATGCAAGTCTGACTTTTACGAACACGTGTTAGCAATCGATTTTCGTGCCTACTTAAATGTTCGATGTTGAAAGGACTTCTGTTTCAAAGAGAGAATACCCACACTGTTATTTGAATGGGTTAAAACCTAAATAACCTATTTGAATGGCATGCAAGCTGTGTGCAAAAGCTTTCAAAAGCTAAAGTTTGGCGATGCTCTCTCTCTCGTTTCCTTTTGGCATGCGCCCTAATATACCAAAAAATTTAAAAAACTCCTAGGTTTAGTCACGTTTGGTAAAATTTTCCTATGCTGAATAAACACAGTTTACTTTAGCAGAATTTCCTTGGCCTGTTGCACTGGCTTTTCAAAGGTTCGTAATCTGTCTCATATCCAGCTTAGCTGAGCTAATTGCTGATTTTATATATAAACAAAAGCAACAAAGGGTGGTGTGCAATGCAATCGTTACAAGAATCGCTGGTTAGGTCGTCATTTTTATATGTTTCCTGGTGCAGGTAGATTTTAAGTCTCAACATTCATTACTTTATTCTACAGTGACCTTGTAAGATAACCAGGAGCATATAAAACAGAAAACAAAAGGAGTTATACAGGAGCCTAGGGCTCTTACTCAAAGGGAAAATGTGTGAAACACGTGAGTACAAAATTAGGTATACTTACATAACAGACAAGTGCAAGGGAAAATGAATCAAATGAAAGTTAAAATTGTGCTGCAGTTGAAAGTCCTCCAAGAGGGGTGGGGGGAGGAAAAGCTTGGGAGTGCCAGGAACACAAGCCAAGGAAAATTCTGCTACTATCATCCTTTTGAAACAATATGGAACACAGGTTACGGTCTAATGCAGGAATTGGGAAAAATGCTTTCTACTCGAGGCTGAGCTGAAGGTGCCAAGGACAACCTCGTGGCTTGACTAGTGACTTGAATAAGGGGGCAGTGAACACGTGGGCCAGGATTGAACCAAGAAATTCAGGGGAAAGCAAAGACACTGGCCCAAAAGTCTAATGAACGCACAAGGGCGAAAGTAACGTAACTAAGCAATCTTTCAGTGCACTTTACTATCCTACAGGAGTGTCCAGCACTGATGTTGAGGCAGGGCTTCGTTCCAATCCTTCCCAAGGGGAGTCAGCCATGGCCCACGTAGTTTGGAGACAAAGGCCGCCCACCAGAGTCGTGCTCGTGGGACGTACATCGGTGGAGAGGTGGAGGGGCACCCTTGAGATGATATAGGGCTGAAGTAGAAGAGTTCTGCTCACGCTATGGCCGCACTTCACCATTTAAGAATGATACAGGCCATGTGGTTGGGAGACAAAGCAAGGGGCAGTGGTCCACGTGGCAGTGAGGGGTGGGGAAGGAGACGTCTTGCCGTGTGGCTTTCTCTATCTAGGTCTGAGCTATGTGTGAGGCTGACCTGAGCACATTGGGGCCTTTTATGGCGTAGGGGGGTGATGGCCTGACCCAGGTCGCTGGTCCTGTACCAAGCAAGAGCGCCAAAAGAGTTACTGCCCTAGGCGAAGATTATCTTCTGAGTGGGCCTTTAATACCCTCTGGAATGTCCGGTTCTCAACTCTTCAGTCTCACTCCCCATAAACTACCCTGAGACAGGTCAAAATAGACAGGAGTCTGTCTATCGCTTTGATTGATTTTACAAAGGCAGAATGGGGAGACTGTTTTATTAGCTTATTTTGGCTATTCCTTTACAATATATATATATATTTATATACAATATATATATATATATATATATATATATATGATATATATACACAACTATTCTCTAGATAGGCCCGTTATGTAAATATTATTGTTATACTATACAACAGTATAATAACAATAATACATTCATTTATGATACTGAATTCCCCAATGGTTGGCTGGGCAGATGCTTTTGATCATAAATAAGGTGGAAATGTCGTTAACATGAAAGTATCAACAAAGCAACGCATATACTAAACCTTACAATTAAGTTGTGAGATAACCAACTATGAATCATACCTCTCAAAATATGAATATTTTTCATTTCTTTTTAAATATGGTTAAATTCGATGTCTTGTAAACATCTTAATATATGAATATGATTGCCCATAAAACACTGTTTAAACGTTGAAACCATATATTTCGGGGCACTAGCTTCTGGCCCCTGTAACATGGTAGAATATGGACAGTGGAAAGTTACAATGGTATATATACAAAAACACCAAAGGAAGGTGTGGCCCTAGGCCTCCGAAGAGGTGGCGTTTCTTAAAGGAGAATGGCCAAATTCCTAGTGATTTTTGGCCTCATTAGCTCCCGTTTGGCGATGGATCTGGCGGTCGCGTTTCCTGGGTCATCTTCTTCATGAGGATTTCAGGATTAAGGTGTCGATGTCATCCGATTTCAATGTCCTCTGACAGGTTCATATTGTTGGTTTGATTGATGATAGCAGATTCCAGTATCCTTCTTTTGTACGGACAGCTACTTTTAAAAACCAACTCCGCCCCACTCCAGTTAAATTATGCCCTGTATTTCTGATATGTAGGAAAATTCCCGAACTCTCCGAAGCGTAATGTACTGATCTTTTTGTGCTCTGTTATTCTTTATGAGAGGACGATCTACCTGTCTTCGCCTACATAGATGTCCTGACAATTACTACACGGTATCTTGTAAACTCTCCGGCTTCCCTTTGTTATTTAAGTATACGTTAACGAGGTGAACTCCCGATGAATTTGGGATAATGGAAAATGAAAGGATTGTTGGGCCTGAGTTGCTTGGAAGCCTTTTGGATGTTTTCATCGTACGGAAGCTTTATTTTGTTGTTGAAATCTCCATTTGTCTGTTGTGAGTGGGTCCTTTATAGTATATTTTATTCGCTTTGTTAATAGCCCTCTCTCGATAATGTGTGGTGGATATAGCAGTTGCGTTAGGTGTTGGCGGATCATGTTAAATTCTTTATCCAGGTACTCATTTGAACATATCCTAAGTCCTCTGAGGAATAAGTTGCACCCTACCATGATTTTTACGGAGACGTCGTGGTAGCTTAAGAAATGAATGTAGGAGACAGCGAAGGTGGTTTTCTATATACTGTAAATGCATACCTGTTCTGTTTTCTTATGATCAGTACATCTAGGAACAGTTCAGTTTTCCGTCCTTTTCCCATTCTGTTTTAAATTTTATGGTCGGAACTAGCGAATTTAGCCTATTAAAAAAATTCATTAAAGTCCCCCAGCTATTGTCCCAGAAAGTAAAGATATCATCTACGTATCTAAGCCAGATCATATTATGGGGTTTGATAGACGACACAAAGTTCTGTTTTGAAATATTCCATGTACAAGTTTGCTAGAAGGGGGTGATAGGGGACTTCCATTCTGATCCCTTAAATTTTGGTTTGTAAAAATTACCATTGAAAGAAACACGTTGTTAGTTACACAGAGGTTGATAAGTAAAAAAGTTTTATCTATGCTAAGAGAAAATGGTCTTCATATGGTTGTAACTTCTCTCTAAGAAAGACAACACGTCGGCAATCAGGACTTGGGAGAAACAATGACTCGACGTCTAGGCTGAGCAATTTGATGTTGTTAGAGGATGTTTAAACTATTAAATTTTGTATGAAATCCTCTGCATGTTTGACGTGGGAGGATGAGAAGGTCCCTGGCCTAGAAAGGGTGATAACAAGTCTGCGAGCCATTTTGATAATTTGTACATGAAAGAGCCCTGCTAGATATTATGGGGCGTAATGGAATCCCATCTTTATGTGTTTTCAGGAGGCCGTAAAAATAGGGGAGATCCATCGCCAAACGGGAGCTAATGAGGCCAAAAACCACTAGGGAATTTGGCCATTCTCCTCCGCAAGAAACGCCACCTCCATAGCATCGGAGGCCTAGGGCCACACCTTTATGTTTTGTATATATACCATTGTAACTTTCCACCTGTCCATATTCTACCAGTGAACAGGGGCACAGAAGCTAGTGCCCAAAATATATGGTTTCAACGTTTAAACAGTGTTTTATGGGCCTTCTTATATTCATATTACACTGTAGTATTACAGGAAAAGACATTCATTTTTTGCCCATCATGGAACATCACAGTTTACGCCAGATCTTCGGCTTCAACCCAGCTGTCAAGCACATCTTCAGACGGTATGAACGGCTAGTACATGGGTTACACAAGAGGAAGAATCAGAGAAATTTTCTACAAGAATGCCTACAGGAACAAGTTTCTCCCAAAATGTGCCGGTTTCACGCGTTGGACATCGGCGTCAGACCCATTTCGGACTCCATCCGCACATTCCTCCAAGACAGAATACAAGCCACACACCAAGACATCTATGTGATTAGAAGAAAAATAAGTGAGCTAGCCACGTCACTTCGCCTCATGTGCAGGGATGATGGTAGGTACAGATATCTTTCATATTTTGTGCTATCAGGTGCTATTGAAAACAGTGAGTCCCACTCCAGAAATTTGTGCTACAAATTAAAAGACTGATCAGGAACAGCGTATGGAATAATCTTGGCCTTCCCAATAATGTGCTGAATCTCTCTAACCATCCTCCTCAGAAGAGCAGACCGTTTTAAATCTTGAGTTTCATTCGCTCTAAAACCTGGTCCTGAGAGTAATCTTAATTTCCTAGTTGCTTTTGATAAACATTTTGCAAAAAACAATTATGACAAGAAAGAGGCATGTCTCAAAGGCATTTTGCTAAATGTCTTGGAGCAAAATAACAACAAAAATTCGCTCGGTGAAAAAGATTCCAAAATGCATTAGTTAATTTAAGAAAAAGGGGATATCATCATCACAAAATCTGACAAAGACAGGAAAAATAGTTCTGTTAGACAAGGAGACATACATCAATAAAGTTCAAGAACTTCTAAACAATGCAGAGACCTATGACAAATTAACGAAAGATCCCACAACAAATATTGCTGCTCAATTTAACAAATCAGTCAGAACCATAGGGGCAATAAAAAGACATAGAATTACTAGAGACATTCAGGTAATCAACCCTCTCTCCCCTATTTTACGGCCTCCCGAAAACACATAAAGATGGGATTCCTTTACGCCCCATAATATCTAGCAGGGGCTCTTTCATGTACAAATTATCAAAATGGCTCCGCAGACTTGTTATCACCCTTTCTAGGAACCTTCTCATCCTCCCACGTCAAACATGCAGAGGATTTCATACAAAAATTTAATAGTTTAAACATCCCCTCTAACAACATCAAATTGCTCAGCCTAGACGTCGAGTCATTATTTACTAAAGTCCTGATTGCTGACGTGTTGTCTTTCTTAGAGAGGAAGTTACAACCATATGAAGACCATTTTCCTCTTGGCATAGATAAAACTTTAAAACTTATCAACCTCTGTGTAACTAACAACGTGTTTTCTTTCAATGGTAATTTTTACAGACAAAAATTTGGCTGTAGCATGGGCCTATCACCCTTCTAGCAAACTTGTACATGGAATATTAGAAACAGAACTTTTGTCGTCTATCAAACCCCATAATATGATCTGGCTTAGATATGTAGATGATATCTTTACTTTCTGGGACAATAGCTGGGGACTTTAATGAATTTTTTTAATAGGCTAAATTCGCTAGTTCCGGCCATAAAATTTAAAACAGAATGGGAAAAGGACGGAAAACTGCCGTTCCTAGATGTACTGATCATAAGAAAAACAGAACAGGTATGCATTTACAGTATATAGAAACCCACCTTCGCTGTCTCCTACATTTCATTTCTTAAGCTACCACGACGTCTCCGTAAAAATCATGGTAGGGTGCAACTTATTCCTCAGAGGACTTAGGATATGTTCAAATGAGTACCTGGATCAAAGAATTTAACACGATCCGCCAACACCTAACGCACTGCTATATCCACCACACATTATCGAGAGGGCTATTAACAAAGCGAATAAAATATACTATAAAGGTCCCACTCACAACAGACAAATAGATTTCAACAACAAAATAAAGCTTCCATACGATGAAAACATCCAAAAGGCTTCCGAGCAACTCATGGCCTAACAATCCTTTCATTTTCCATTATCCCAAATCCATCGGGAGTTCGCTCGTTATCGTATACTTAAATAACAAGGGAAAAGCCGGAGTTTACAAGATACCGTGTAGTAATTGTCATGACATCTATGTAGGCGAGACAGGTAGATCGCTCTCGCAAAGAATAACAGAGCACAAAAGATCAGTACGTTACGCTTCGGAAGTTCGGGAATTTTCACATAAGGAAATACAGGGCATGTTATTAACTGGAGTGGGGCGGAGTTGGTTTCAAAAGTAGCTGTCCGTACAAAAGAAAGATGCTGGAATCTGCTATCATCAATCAAACCAACAATATGAACCTGTCAGGAGGACATTTGGAAATCGGAACATTGACACCTTAATCCTCAAACCAACATGAAGAAGATGACCCAGAAACGCGACCGCCAGATCCATCACCAAATGCGATGTTAGCTAATGAGGCCAAAAACCACTAGGGAATTTGGCCATTCTCCTCCTTAAGAAACGCCACCTCATAGCATCGGAGGCCTAAGGCCACACCTTCATGTTTTTGTATATAATATACCATTGCAACTTTCCACCTGTCCATATTCTACCAGTGAACAGGGGCTTTCAACAAGTGTTTGAAATATATGGTTTCAACGTTTAAATAGTGTTTTTATGGGCCTTCTTATATTCATATATTACAGATGTAGTATTAAAGGAAAATTTACACCATATTTAAAAGAACTATCTGAAAAATATTCATATTTTGAGAGGTATGATTCATAGTTAGTTATCTTCACAACTTAATTGTAAGGTTTCATGGGTTACACAATGATACTTTCATTTTAACAAGACATTTCCACCTTATTTATGATCAAAAGCATCTGCCCAAAGCGGTTTCAACCATTGGACAATGTCAGAGTATATAAATCCGCACATTATTGTTATTACTGTTGTATAAGCCAATAATAATCTATGTATATTATATATATATATATATATATATATATATAAGGCATTTAGATGCAACAGAAAATGATGGTAGGTTGTCAGATAAAGGAATAGGTAGACCAGTGCTTCAGGAAACATTCTTTGAAACTAGTTTTGAGTTCACGGAACACTACAAAATCAGGCATCTAAAATAACAAATAAATACAATGAAAAGAAAATCAACACTCATTAAAATTAAAAAAACATCAGAACTAACTACTCAAGAACTAAAATTGAACACCATCCCGTTTAACCTATAAAGCAGCAAAATCAAGAGTTGAATACCAAATATAAACAAAGATAGTTACAGAATCTAATGCAGTTGAAGGGAAAAACTTTCAACTCCTTTGACCTGACAAGAAATAGACAACCTGGCATTTTTCTTTGATGGAATAAAAAGTAACTTTCATTGTATTTACCATTTTAGATGCCTGATGATGGGGTTTAAGCAAACATATGGAAAAAAATCTGACAAAGAATGGAAAAAGTTCTGGTTAGAAGCAACATTCTTTCATTGACTACTAACTTCTACGAAATTCTTGATGTTGCATCTATTTCCAATTGAAAGATCCCAACGATCAGCCATGCCAGTTCTTGGTTTTCAGTATAGGGCGGCAATAAAACGCATTGATTATAAACATCGGGGAAATGAAGTGCGATATCCTATTTTTGTCTTCCTGTCTCCAGCAAGATCTTATTCTGATGGCCTTCACTTCACCATTTAACCGCTGATACAGGAACTCATGTCTTCATCGACAAAATGGCCAGGCGGTCTTCACGCAGGAAGAATGGGAAAACGTCTTGGCAGTTGCAGGTTCTGTCATCGATAATGAACGACCTGACCTCAACTACGGAATGCGGTGTCAAATTGACTTTAACCAGGGGGTCGAGTCTCATTGAGGTAGAATGGTCCTACCATATCTCGAGTGAGCTTTACACAACAAAATTACTGCCCTAGGTAAATTATCAACCAGTGGGTGAATCTCTGGATTGTCCGGTATGATAAAGTGTTCATTTAAAACCCATAAAGTCCTCTGACAGGTCAAAAGAAAGTGTTTTCTTTCAATGATTGATTTTACAGGCAAAAATTTGAGCAGGGAGACCTGATTTTATAAATCATTTTGTACTATGAAACGTTTTACAAAAATATTTTGAATAGAATTTCTATACATAATATGATAAATATATTTATGTTTTAAGATATCTATAATATTTGGGACAATAGCTATATTAATGAATTTTAAAAGGCTAACAGCTTTATATATAATATATCCAGAAACAGACATGGGATAAGGATATAGGAAAACAAATCCATAGTCATGTACTGATCATTACAAGGGTAACAGGTATGCAGCCCAAAAGTATATATAAGACCCACCTTATATTTCTAAAGTAAAATGATTGATATATACCACGATATCTCCAAAAATCATATGATATGATGCATACTTATTCCTCATTTTGAGGACTTAGGATAAGATTAAATGAGTCCTGGATATAAAACTGAATACGAAAATAAACTGACGATGTATATATATATCAGATCTATATACAACATATTCGTGACTAGGAATAAAATATTTATAAAGGTGCATAAATTTAAATATGTATATACAAAATATGTATATATATACGATGAAAACAACCAAAACTTTCCAACTCAGGCCTAACACCTGGTATATATTCTATCTATATAAACCATTAATGAGTATACGTCATATCGATATATTAAATAATTTTTGTTAAAGAGATAGTTTACAAGTTACCGTGATAATTGTGTTATGGCAAGCTTTGAGTGTGAAGTCGTTCTGTAAATATAATTGAAAAACAGGCAGTTTATTAACAATTAATACATTCATTCTGATAAAGGAATGCCATTAATTTTGGGCAGATGCTTTTGATTTCAAAACTTTATCGTTAGCAGCAACTGTATTGCTTTTTCATCAGTCAATGAAAACCTTATAAGCAGAAGGATGGATTTAACCAAGTTATGACATCATACACTCTCAACGTTAGCCAAATATTTCATTTTTTAATGGTTGAAAATTCCGAATCTTTCAAACCAATGTAGGAGCTAAGTAGTTCAACTTTATAATATTAAGATGTTGCAATTTCTCCTTTGTTTCATTATTTAAACTAGAAATGAAAATTTTTGCCATTTACGTCAGAAATAGATATTGATGGAAAGCTGGCCTTTCTGCCATGTTTATTAGTATAATTTGTTGATTTTCATACAGAGGAAATAAGTGAAACCAACTTTAACTTGACAACCAAATTTTCATCTCATTTAAATTAATTTTAGTGAAGGTTAGTGAATATTTTATGTTTACAAAGATTTGTTATATTATTTAACCATATATTTTCTTGTATCAAAGATATGTTTTATAATATATATATTTTTGATATGATTCATTGGCAAACAATCAAAACTAATTGATAGGTATATATATATATAGTGATATAAATATATGCTATAATTTCATGTTAATGACATTCATATATATTTATGTCAAAGCATTTATATATAAACATATATATATAATTAGTATTATAATTGGAGATATATTATTGTTATAGGGACAGAGTATATTCATAATAAAAAGTAATACAATAGTTTTATATATATAAACATATATATTTTAAAGATATATCTGTAGTCTATATATATATACATGTAGTTGCTGTAATGCAATTATATTGGTAAATCAAAGCGAAAGTTTCGTGGACCGTCCTTTGAATAGGTAGACCAGTACTTGAACAAACATATGTTATAACAAGACTATTTTCGAGGTTCTAACACACCCCATCATCAGGCATCTAAAATAACAAATAAATACAATGAAAGAAAAAACACTAATAAAAATTAAATAAAACATCAGAACTAACTACCAAGAACTAAAATTGAGACAGTACCGCTTTTAACCTATAAAAGCAAGAGTCAAGAGAGGAATATCAAGGCAAATACAAAGATAGTTACAGAAGACAGACACAGAATTAAAAACAAAGCAACTCAACTGACCGTTCATTATTACAGAGTGATGGTTTTTCTTTGATGGAATATAAAGTTTTCTTTCATTGTATTTATTTGTTATTTTAGATGCCTGATAATGGGGTGTGTTAGAACCTCGAAACTAGTCGCAATAAAGAATGTTTCCTCAAGTACTGGTCTACCTATTCCTTATTCGACTCCGCTTTCCACGGAATTCTTCTGTTGCATCTGTATTGAGACAACGATATGGAGAGCCAGTTCTTAAGCAGTATAGGGCGGTGGAACGCCTTGATTATAAAATTAGGAAAATGAAGTGCGATATCGAATTTTTGTCTTCCTGTCTCCAGCAAGATCTTATTCCTGATTTCCTTCACTTCAGACTCTTCGACCGCTTCTTACATCGAACTCGTCTTCATCGTAATTGCCAGCGACAATTCTTACGCAGGGAAGAATCATCTAAACGACGGCAGTTGCAGGTTCTGTCATCGATAATGAACGACCTGACTACTCAACTACGGAATGCGGTGTCTTGGATTGACTTTAACCACCGTGAGTCTCATTGAGCGTAAGAATGGTGCTACCATATCTCGAGTGAGCTTTACACAACAAAATAAATTACGTAAATTAGGCTTTGTGAGTGATGATGGTGTCCCGCATGATAAAGTGTTATTTAATTACTCCAGTAAAGTCTTCTCTGATATTGAAAAAAGAAAGTGTTAAGTAAAGGAATGAAGTTTGTTTTGTCTTACGGGTAGACCTGATTTTATCGATCACTTTTGTACTTTTGAAACGTTTTTCAAAAATATTTTGAAATTTGATTTCTATGACAAACATGATAAAGGTTTTGGTTTTTTCAAGAATTCTCTGAAAAATTTGGCATTTTCTTCTTTCTATTGTAAAAAAAAAACAGCTTTATACATAATATATCCAGAGAAGAGTATGACACAATAAGGCACTTAGCAAAAGACAAATCCATAGTCATTACCAAACCAGACAAGGGTAACGGTGTTGTTGTTCTTAACAAGACCGATTATATTTCTAAAGTAAATGAGGTTTTGAATGACCATACCAAGTTTGAAAGAGTTCGAGATGATGTTCTCCTAACCATTTTGAACGAGGAGGATAAGATTAACAGATTCTTGAGAAAACTGAAATCAGAAAATTCCATTGATGATGGTGTTTATTCAGATCTTTATACAACAGGTTCCAGACCAGGAATATTATATGGTTTGCCAAAGGTGCATAAAACTGGGTGTCCCATACGACCCATCATGTCAGCTATAGGTACCTTCAACTACAAACTTTCCAAGTACCTGGTGCCCATTCTTGCTCCTATAACCATTAATGAGTATACGGTTAATGATACGTTTACTTTTGTTAAAGAGATAGGGAGTAAAAGTTTCGATAATTGTGTTATGGCAAGCTTTGATGTGAAGTCACTGTTCACGAATATACCTTTAGTTGAAACCATTGACATTTGCATTAATAATTTATACAGTGATTCTGATAAAATTCTATATTTTACAAAACCTCAACTTCATAAACTTTTATCTCTAGCAGCAACCGATTGCTTTTTCATCTTCAATGAAAAGGTTTATAAGCAGAAGGATGGGGTTGCCATGGGAAATCCACTGGGTCCAACGTTAGCTAATGCCTTTCTTGCATATCATGAGGTTAGGTGGTTGAACGAATGTCCGGCATCTTTCAAACCACTTTTATGTAGACGCTATGTAGATGACACTTTTTAATTTTCAGATCTCCCACGCACATTCCTTTGTTTCTAGAGTATTTAAACTCGAAGCATGAAAATATCACATTTACGTCAGAAATAGAGACTGATGGAAAGCTGGCCTTTCTGGATGTTCTCGTAAGCCGCAAAGATAGTGAGTTTCATACAGAGGTGTATAGAAAACCAACTTTCACCGGACTCTCAACCAAATTTTCATCTTTTATACCTATTAATTTTAAGAGGAACTTAGTGAAAACTTTAGTGACTAGGACAATCCAGATTTGTTCCAATTATTTTAGCTTACATTTTGAATTTTCTTGTATCAAAGATACTCTTTTTCATAATGGATTCGGTGCTAAATTTATTGATACATACATTGGCAAACAACTCCAAAAACTAATGAATCCACGTCCCCCAAAAGTGACAGTAAACAAAGCTACAATTTATTTTTCCTTGCCCTACATGGGTAAAAGCAGTTTTTCCTTGAGAAACAGTTTATCTAAATTACAATTGGAATTTTACCTTCAAGTTAGTCTCAGAGTCATATTCAGGCCTAAAAATGTAATACAAAAGTTTTTCAAGTTCAAAGACACGGTGCCCAAAGACCTACAGTCATCTGTAGTCTATAAGTATACATGTAGTTGCTGTAATGCAACTTATATTGGTAAATCAAAGCGCCAGTTTCGGGTCCGTGCCTTTGAACACCTAGGCCGATCAATTAGAACAAACAGGCCACTTAACAAACAAGCATTTAGTGCCATTCGTGAGCACTGCCATCAGCATGACCATCCTCTGAGTATAGATTCTTTTTCTATATTAGCCAGTCGTTCTAGTGATGTGGAGCTAACCACAATTGAAACATTATATTCCATCAAAGAAAACCATCACTCTGTAATAATGAACGGTCAGTTGAGTTGCTTTGTTTTTAATTCTGTGTCTATCTTCTGTAACTATCTTTGTATTTGCCTTGTATTCCTCTCTTGACTCTTGCTTTTATAGGTTAAACGGTACTGTTCAATTTTAGTTCTTGGTAGTTAGTTCTGATGTTTTATTTCATTTTAATGAGTTTTTTTTTTTTTTTTTCATTGTATTTATTTGTTATTTTAGATGCCTGATGATGGGGTGTGTTAGAACCTCGAAACTAGTCGCAATAAAGAATGTTTCCTCAAGTACTGGTCTACCTATTCCTTATATATATATATATATATATATATATATATATATATATATATATTATATATATACTGTGTATATATATATATATATATATATATATATATATATATATATATATATATATAGGCGGTTTCTATATAAACCCAGTTTCTCAAGCAATACAATGAAGGCAAGGAAGCACGCCAACAGGTCAAGAAAGTCATATTCGTTCGAAGCGTTTGCAACTGAATAAATATTACTTTCTCGACTCGTTGAGTGCTTCCCCTTTATTATTTATTATATATATATATATATATATATATATATATATATATATATATGCATATATATATATATATATATATATATATATATATATATATATATATATATATGCGTTATGTGATATAACTATTATGGGCTATTTATTGGTGTAGGTAATAAATGGAGTCGTCTTAGTAACGGCAATTAAGATAATAATCCAATTACTCGGATTTCAGGTGACTGGGAATGATGACGGCCAATCTGTATTTGACGTTTGATGAAATCATTAGCTCTCTCTCTCTGTCTGTCTGTCTCTCTCTCTCTCTCTCTCTCTCTCTCTTTGCGCGCGTGTGTGTGTGTAATATATTCGTTATCTGTTAGTGCGTGTATTTATCAGTCTATAGAAGTGTCTAGCTATTTATATTGTTGATTCATATTAATGCACTAATCAAAAGTATTCAATATTTGATATCTCTCTCTATCTCTGTAATATTGATTATCACTGATTGCATGCTAGCTATGTACATTAATGCAAAGCATTCAGCATTTGATATTTGTCTGTCTGTCTGACCGTCTCTGTCCCTCTCTGTGTAATAATGAAATGTTTCATCGTAGGCTTTATTTTGCATAAGTGACAAGCTATTCGTGCTGTCGATTCATTATGATTCATTAATGCAAAGTATTCAGCATTTGAATTCCCCCCTCTCTCTCTCTCTCTCTCTCTCTCTCTCTCTCTCTCTCTCTCTCTCTCTCTCTCTCTCTTTCTCCTTTTGTGAACACACTCTCAAAAATGACTGTGAATTTCCATTTCTCCAGACCTGTAGTCTTTGGATTCCCTTCAGAAACCCCATCGTTATCATTCTCTTCTACTGAGATAAAATTCCACCCCAAAAAAGAAAAGGAGCCAAGCATTTAACTTAATTGCGGGACTTATTTTTCACTCATCATGCAAATGCCCATGTGACACTTACGCTTTTAGGATCTCTGGTATTTTGTAAGGGAATGCCTCGCGTTAAATCGGGATTTTCATCTAGTGTAGAAGCAAAATCATTCGACGGTAATTAAAAGCGCTTGATATGTGAAAGAACATTCTGCTATAAAGATTTTTCTGTTCACTTATGTATTTATCCAGCGGCAAACCCACAGCTAATTAAACACTAAATGAGAATTGTATATATTGTACAGAACGTGCAAGAATTAACGATTAGATAAAAACGATTACGATGAATCTTTACAATATCATTTGAGATTTTCCTCATTAATTTGATCTAGGATTAGACATTCTGTTGTTCTTGGAAGGAAGACAGGTACTCGTACAGTCTCTGCAATTAGAATTTATTGCCGAATATTTAGGATTAGGCAAAGAGAAAAGAGGATCAGACAGATCCAAGACCTGGAAGCCAACATCTTGAGAAATGTGCAGAGGAAGTGTGAATCATTCCCCGGAGATACAATATACTGTCTATCCTTTCAGATGGAAGACAGGAAAGTACTCGTGAGACAGAGCTGTCAGGATCTTTATTGGTGAATAGCAAGAATGTACTATAATTTTTGCTGATAATACACTTTGCTTCTAGTAGCTTATAGTTGTTTTTTTTTCGGACACATTTAGAAAAGGCGGATAATGTTTCGAATAAAAAAATCTTATATTTAAGTTTTATTGAAGCAAGACATGTTTTGTTACTATTAACAAATCTGATTCTACCACTTTTGCTGCTACCAATACAAAACTGGCCTGTGGCTTATTTAGATTCTGACCCTAGGAACAAGTTGTAAAAACTGGGGTTATTATTCATTAGAACTAGGATAACAGCATGTAAGATTTAAATTTCGCACCCCGGGAGAAGGGCTGGAAAAATTACCGTCATGTTTATGAGAAGAACATTTATTTTCAATAATACTTCTCCTTTAGAGATCCACTTTTAAAAATTTCAGCTGTTTTATTACTTCCTTTCTGTTTCACGCGAACAGTTGGAAACCAGATTTAAGAAGTCAGGGGATATATACAAATGAACATAATCTAATGATGTTGCTCATATGCTGGTGAATTTTTATTTTCATATTTACATTATGTCTGCATGATGTTTCAAATATATAATAACACATATACCTATCTCTCTCTCTCTCTCTCTCTTGTTGTCTTTCTTACAGTTGACAGTTGTTAATTACATGTACACACACCTGTTAATTACGTACACACATATATACTGTATATATAAATTATGTATATGTTATATATATATATATATATATATATAAATATATATATATATATATATATATATATATATATATATGTATGTGTGTGTGTGTGTGTGTGTGTGTGTGTGTGTGTGTGTGTATATATAATATATATATATATATATATATATATATAATATATATATATATATATATATATATATAGTATATATAATATATATATATATATATATATATATATATATATATATATATATATATATATATATATATATATATATATATATATATATATATATATTTATATATATATATATATATATAATGACATCCATATACCACATATATATATATATATATATATATATATATATATATATATATATATTAATGACCCTATACCCAGGTGAGTCATGTTCTTGCTATGACTGTTTTTAGAACAGCATCAACCATTTTACTTCCCTAAGACTCTCTGATAGCAGTGGCCCACCCTGGGTCAGCAAATTCCTTCTCCCTCGTCAAACTCCTCTCACTGAATCTATCCTCAAACAAAGGCCTACTGGAATTAAACGCTGAGGCACAAAACTAGACTTTATTTGCAAATCTAACGAAAGTAATTCAGCAAAAGCTACAATCATGAAATGGAGTGAATTCCACCCCCTATAAACAGAAATCTTCACTAGAGGAAATTCTGATTCGCAAACATTCAGATTAATGATTCCAGACCAACCAATACTAGCGACTAACACCCTGGTCACCAAACAAAGTAAAAAGGTCATAATTTATTCTGGACCACAATAAATGTCATATAGTATGTAAAAGAACACACAACTTAAAATATTCCTCATGGACTCACTACAGAACAAAACCAAGAACTCCTGCTAAAAGAAACATATCATATATTAAAACCTGAAATAGTGCAACAAGACATCAGGATTCAAAACGGGAAAAAGCACAACGGAGAACAGAATGGGAAAATGCATAATGGAGACAGAGGAATTTCGCTGCAGCACAACTGGGTATTTTCACATAATGTCTGGAAAAGATATAAGTGTTCATGAGTTATGGTACTCACTTCTGTGGTGTCAGATAACAGATCTTCCAGTGGCGGTCCTTAAGCACTGCACAACCAGCAAATCATACCCAGCCTCAAAATGAAGTTCCCCCGTGATTGTCTGTTCCTCAGATAATATACCATTAGAGAGTGCAAGACACAAATGCCTCACCCAATCACCTCTCCCCATCGCATTGTCTTTTCTGGGAAACCTATTTTTTAGTTTTCTGTAAAAAAAAACCCATTAAGATGGTTATTTGTCTGTCTGTCAACACTTTTTCTGTCCAGCCTCAGATCTTAAAAACTACTGAGGCTAGAGGGCTGCTGTAAATTGGTATGTTGATCATCCACCCTCCAGTCATCAAGCACACCAAATTGCAGCCCTCTAGCTTCAGTTGCTTTTATTTTATTTAAGGTTAAAGTTAGCCATGATCGTATGTCTGTCACCGCTATAGATGCCAACAACACAGTCCACCACTGGGCCGTGGCTGAAAGTTTCATGGATCGTGGCTGAGAGTTTCATGGGGCGTGGCTGAGAGTTTCATACAGCATTATATGTTGTACAGAAAACTCTGACTGCGCCAAAAAAACTTCGGCGCATTTTTTACTTGTTATTCCGTGTTTTCGAACCTCTATTGTCACGACCATCAATTGTATAACATTATCAGTTTTCGATGCGTTATTCATTTTCATTATGGCCTCTTGCGAATATATGCATGCAGATTACATGCATCGTTTGGTCCATTCCAGTCGTTTACCTATTTGCATGATATCTGTATACATACATAATTTCATTATATTTTTTTTTATTTTGCCACAACTGTAGCGTTCTCTTTGTTTAAAAAATCTGAATGAATCTTTTGGGTGATGTATGCTTCATAAAACCCGAGTCGTTTAACCATATTTATTACACCCTCCACTGGGTATCTGTCTTGCATTAAGTTCAGTTGGTAACGTGTCCTCGTTAGATCTCAAGTTCTCTCTCTCTCTCTCTCTCTCTCTCTCTCTCTCTCTCTCTCTCTCTCTCTCTCTCTCTCTCTCTCTCTTTTACGGAAATCAAACCCTAAACTACAAAAAAATATACTTTTTTATGCAAGACTAACCATGAAACATGTAAAATGGAATTATTAAAGATGGATATTAACCCATTAAGTTTTTCCCGAAGCAAAATAATTAATTGCATGACAACCTCTAATTCTCAAAACTTGTTACAGAATTTCCAAAGTCACTTCTGTCGTCAGTGGCACTTCTAATGACCATTTCCCATATCCGCCGTTTTAAATGCTCGTTTACACCGGAGCATATCTCCCCCAACTAATCATGGGACCACGATGGTACCATTTACAATGAAAGAAAATGATAAAAGGAAATACAAGTAACTAAATGACTTCACAAAAATTACACCATTTTAGCAATAACAGAATCATCTTCCGTCTCTACATCGTCATTACAAAAAAGTCCCCCCACCTTTGTCACTTCTGTACTAGACTCAGTTGGCATTATACCAATAACAGCCAAACCCTAACAGGAGCACACATGCGCCCACTTTTTCATACATGGCATACATGTGTTATTCACGCACACAGTCATGAAACACCTGCAAAAAGGAGAAAATATCTCCTTTAGCTTGAGCCACATTATGTTTTTCGCACCATCAAAATACATAAACATAAAAAGAATACAGAACAAAACGAATAAAATCACTGGTACAAAATAACAATGATAACTAATTTGATTTATGTCTATCTCCAAAACTCACCATTTAGGCGACAGTCTGAAACAAGGTGTCCAGGCCCATGCCCGGCTCCAAGCAGAACAAAACACTATAACACGAAAGGCCTAAGCACGAGGCACATACGGTATGTACTAATGGACTTAAATGCCTCAACGCCCCACCTGTAAACCAGCAGGAATTCCTTCTAGAAAGTTTCAAGGAGAAATACTGATGCAAGCTTCCGGTCCCATGGCATCTCAGGATGACGGACTCTTAATTATCTGCGCGCCGATGTGTCGCGACTAAGCACTTGCGCAAACATTTTCCAGCATTGAACATCGCACTGCCTGAGCAACAAACAGGAATGTCATAGCTTCATAAAACATATTAAACCACTCCAGTGTCTTAGCTAACATTAATGATATTTCTAAATCATATCATTTGACACAAAAATAATTTTTCCGATATTTTTTTTTTTACTTTTAATAACCCAACTGGCATTCTAATTAATAACTGATTGTAAAAGCTACAGTACTTGGTAGTAATTAATCCTCTTACAGAATCAAGAAGCTACCGAATAAAACTGTTCCAACAATTTTCCTGGCATATTCCCGCTGGTACAGAAAACAGGAACAGAAAAGTCAGAGCATGGTCTGAAGACTGTTATTAAAGAGAGATGTACTGTATATTCACACACAAAATTAATGAATAAGTTTAAATTAGAACCAAGGGACTGGTTCAATTATTTATGAATGGACCATGAAATTTACTTGCGCCTACTGCTACAAGAAGAGAATGGTACGTAAAAAGTTGATGTTATTTCTAATCTACCTAAATCGATGCTGCTGAACTGAGGGTCATGGGCGAAAACGGATCATATGCCTTCTTAGTACTTTTACTACATTGCAAATTACTTAGGCCTGTACCAAATTATCTGTATCACATGGAACTATTTTTTTTTTTTATGATTTGGACTTGAAACGCTTACAAAGAACGCTACAGCGTCTAAAAGTGAAATGAATTAGGCCCATACACATTTCATTTTTACTTCATCCAAATTTGAAAATGACTACGTAGGTGTACCTTGTCCTTCAGAAAGAATAAAAGGCTGCAGTATCTTAGGCGAGGCTCATAGATTTCATCCGTGCTGTCACCCGATTTCATTGAAAGCATGTAATTCTTATGCTCTTTCCTCCATGTGCTTCTCATAATATTTATCTTTTTCTTTGCTCCTTTTCTGCCAGCCTCGTTGTCCTTTTCCCTCATTTTCTTCCGCCACTGTGTAATACGCTCCATTTTTGCTTTTTGTTTCTGTCCATTTATTATTTGCTGGCTATTGCCCATCAATTCAGACCAGAATTCTTTATCCTCCTGTTTTATGACGCACATTCTGAACACAGTGGCTGAGATCTTTCCCGGGATAAACCCAACGGAGAACTGCCACGAAATCGTTCTTATCCGCCCGGTCGGAAGAACTTCGGGTAATTCCATCAGTTCATCTGTTCTGGTGAGTGGACTGACTCAGCCCATTGACTGTCGTCCACGTAAGTTTTAACGCCGGTGAAGTAACAGGAGAACTGAGAGGTAAACCTGATCATGAACAACCTGCCTTAGAAAAGCCAACAAATAACCGAAGCATTCACGATCAGGTTTAGCTGTCAGTCCACCTGTCAGTTCATCGAATCTGGTGTTAAAACTTACGTGTAGACGACAGTTTGTGGGTGGAGTCAGTCCACTCACCAGAACGGATGAACTGATGGAATTACCAAAAGTTCTTCCGACCGACTGAAAGGTGATCGCACTTGTTGACGGGTAAGCAACGATTCTATGACAGTTCGTCGCTGGATTTTGCCTGGGAAGGATTTCAACCACTCGGACTAGAATATGAATAAACTGTTTAGGCCTAATTCTTTTATTAAGCAATTGCCGTAGCAGCTAGTCTATATTGCTCCACCTCCTCAAAAGCCAGCGGAGTTTCCATCGGTGCCATGTAGTGTTGCCACGACGATGGCAAGGCGAGAACTGAGGACGATGACCTAGAGTTGACAGTCGGGCTTACAGTTCTCTTTTCATGTGGACACTCATCCGTTGAACGGTCTCTGGTGAACTGACAGTTAAACCTAATCATGAATATCCGGCCTTAAAGCTACACCAGAGGTTGGACTTGTCCTTGTAATTAATTAGGTATACTGCATAAAAATCATTAGCAAAATATATTGATAGTAGGTTCGCAGAATGTGGTGGGATAGAAATCAATAATTAGGTAAATAGATTCAAGAAGAGATTACTCAAAGCAATTTGCTAGGTCTAGATTTTTTGTTTTTTGTTTTCATGGAATTCAGGCCATCAGGACAAGCACTTTGAATCTTCAGTTATTCAACGGTCTATAACTACTGCCCAAAATTCCACGAATGACAGTTACTTGCAAACCAACCATCCCATCAAGGGGCTACAGCAGGTCTAGAACTTTAAGAACAAAAGTACAAAGGAAAATAATGGTGGAGATTCTTTATGTACAGTCATTCAAAAATGTTTTGCAACATGTTCCAGAAGTTTTCGTTCACCTAACAGTAATTTGTTCTTTTGATATTTACAAGGAAATGTAATTTTCTTATGCGACTTTGGTTATTAATCATACGGTTAACAATATAAAAAAGAATGGCAAGTGAAAAATTCATATTACGAAAAATGACGAAACATTTTGAAAAATTTCACTTCAGATGATTGGGAAAAAGAGTCAAAGAAGAAACTATATTTCGAATTCAGAGAAAAGCTTATTGACTAATAAAATAATATTGAATAACCATCAATGAAATTATATATAAATAAAGAAAGAAAGAATTCAACCATTATCGTTGTCAAAAACAAAAAAGAAAAAATCTCATAACGTCGTATGTTATCGTGTGACTCCACATTCAGGCAGGAGAAGTTTAAACTCTCTTCACGTGCACCGATAAGATGGGCAACAGACTAAGCCGCGCCACAATCATTAGCTTGCATAAGACTAATGTTTCTATTGTAGATATTGCTCGGCAGCTTAGCGTAAATAAAACAACCATGTATAGAGGGATACAACAACAGAGAGAACGAGAAACATGATAAATTCATTGTAAAACTGGAGGACAACCCCATTGTTGCACTACGTTAAAGATCATCATCGGATGATCACTTAAGGCACCCCTCCTAACTCCCCCGTGACAACCGATGTTGCTATAAAGAGAGAACATTACGCTCTCCCTTCAAGTTGCTGCTCAAACCATCCTTAACAGGCTACATGAGACCAACATATTATTTCATCATACTCTTGTCAAGAAACACTTCATATCAGCGAAACACAAAGAATAGAGGCTAGGGTTTGCGTTATAATATAATCCAGTGGCCGATGATTTCTGTACGAGTCATCTTTTGCGATGAGGAGGAGACATTCTCCACTGATGAGCATGGTAGTCTTCATCACTGCTGGCATTTAGCATTAACTAAATTAATGTTGAACTTCTAGCTAATTTTAATTCTTAGAAACTTAGATAATAAGAAATACAAATTAGGCGTTATATATTCAGTTAACTTCATATGAGGCATCAAAATGATAGGCCTAGCAATGAAAGAAATAGAAATTACAATGAAAGAAATAAGAAATATATATATATATATATATATATATATATATATATATATATATATATATATATATATATATATATATATATATGTATGTATGTATGTATGTATGTATATATTATATTCTATGTATGTGTGTGTTGATTATATTCTATGTATTACAAAAAATAGACGTGAAATCTGTTAGTCTAGTTCAGTATATTTTTATATTAAGTTTCACTAGTTCACAATATACATAGGATTAGTCATTCAAAAATTTAATTAATAATAATGTGAAGCAAATCTTTACAAAAAGTCATATTTGTTGATGTTAATAAGACTAATAGTTCAACTTGTAACAGTCGTAGGCTATGCCTACAAAGTTCACACATATGAAGGAGATAAAACAACGATAGTGATGGCAGTTGGAGATGAAAATATTAAAACATAATAACAGTGATGACCTCTGAAGTATTACAGTAACATCCTTTAATTAAGTAAAATATGACAACAGCAAGCAGTATCAGAAAAAGCCCTGTTTAAGGAAACTGCAGGTAATTTCTCGGACCCACCCATGGTCTAAGAAAGAGAAGGTCTGTTCACGCAGGTAGGCGGAGCTACACCTACGTCACGCGGCGAGGTGGGTAGAGAAAGACTCACAAGGAGTGTTTATACACCAAAGATTTGAATTTTAATAACGGATTTACCCAAACTTTTGTAAAAATGTGATTAAACAAAAATGCAATAGTTTGTTTTAAGGTAATGGAAAGGGCAATAAAAGATTTATTTCATTCATAGAATATTCAACTTTACAATAACATCAAGAATATAACCAAGAAACAACTCCCGGCTGGTAGTGACGAGCTTCCTAATATTTACAACTGTTATTTAGTACAAAAGAAACAAAAAGAGTTATAACTGGTGACTTACGTGCAACTGAAAAAGTTTATCATTACCTGTATTGTTAGGCTAATCTTATAATTGGTGGTATCTGGTCAACTGCAATTATATTATTTACTGGGCAATGAACAATGGAAATATTGCCGAGGCATTATAAAAAAGATTAAGTAGGTCAACCATTTATTCTCCAAAGGAACTTTGGTATTTTAATTCCCTGACCTAAAGTTCATAAATGGTGGCATCCGGTCAACTGCAGTATATTTACTGGCAGAGAAACAAACGAAATACTGCTCAGGTACTATGAAAAGATTAACTAGGTGAAAATTTATTCATGAAGGAAATTTTCAATTCCCTGGCCCAAAGTCCATAATTGGTGGCATATAGTCAACTTAAATTATGCTATTTACTGGGCAAAGGAATAAGAAACTTTACGCAGGTACTGCAAAAAGATTAACTAGGTCAGCAATTTATTCACCAAATGGACTATTGGTATTTTAATTTCTCGACCCAAAGTTCTAGTCCAGTAATTATCTTCTGAGTTTGAAAAAAGAAAAATTCTTAACCACACTTGATGATGATTGTTAGCTTTAAAGGAAATCAACTGGAATGTTCAGACGTTTAATGTTGGCTTAATAGGAAATCAGCTGTAATGTTCAGACGTTTAATGTTAGCTTAATAGGAAATCAGCTGTAATGTTCAGATGTTTAATTGTATAGCAAATAAATATGAAAAAATTTATTTACATTACATCTCCTATTTCCTGTACACCACCCAAAATCTAAAGTGAAAAACGATGACATGAAACCACTCGCAACATATGATTATCAATGGTAATAGTAAACACAGTAAATGTTAAGTGATAAATATATGTTACACTGTAAATATTTTCAACTATATAAACTGATTTGTTATGAACAGTTAACTTTACTTCGATAGAATACCACTACATGAACTCTCTCCTCGCACACCATCGAAAATCCAAATAAGGGAATCGTGGCATCTAATAATTTGCAGTATTCAGTTATAAATGGTAATAGAAAACATAGTAACTATTAAGTAGCAAATTTGTCGCATTGTAATGTATTAACAATATAAACTGATTCATTAAGAATCATCGACTTCATTTCAAAAGAATGCCAAAATCTAAACTTGTCCTCTGATGCTGCAGATGCATTGTTGGTATTGTTTCAATCTGTAATTGTGCAAGATGTCTTGGTATTGAGATTCCAAGTAATTCATTTGTAAGGATCATTGCATAATCAGTTGATTTAAAATGCAAAAATACAAATCCTCGAAGAATCCACATTAAATTTGTCTCTTCTCACGCAGAGATGAATCCATTTCTTTCGGAGTTTTAAATTCTTAGAAATTTATGAAAAGTAAGATCAGTATTTCGATGTGAACTGGAGTTACATCCATAGTGCACAAATATTGGGCATAGTCCTACAATGACGATGACCAAAATATACACAGTATAAAACCACGATCGCATTTACAGCTCCTTCCTTCTGCTATACCTCCTTGGACTGGCTGACAGGTAACAGCCCATCCACTCGCACCGTGACGTCATGCGCGAAGTTGGTCGAATTTTTGGGTCAGTTGTGAACAGACCTTCTCTTTCTTAGACCATGGACCCACCACTAGTATTCAGTTGTTTCACGCGCTTACAACTGAGTTGCCAAATAGCGCCAGATGTCGCTATTATAAGCTGTTGTCCGAAAAGTTTTGAAGTATGTTGCAAAACTTTTTTGAGTGATTGTACATAATGTTCCTTACGGTGATACAGTTTGCAGAAATTGTTGGCAATATTCATAGAATTCTGGTGATTCATTCTGTCCCGAGTCAACCTTTTTTTTCAACTGACGAGTCCATGCAAGGTAACCGAGCGCTGTTACCACTAGATCTGACTGATTATAGGAATGACATTCCACAATGTTCGTGTGTTCTCAGGAATGACAGTTTTCAAATACTGTTGCTCCAGCGAATGGCATTCAAGAATGATCATGTGAACTCCACGTTACTGGGAAGTAAATAATGAAATGGCGACCAGTTGGTACTTATGATTTACAAGTATCAAAAATCATATAAAAAAAATGAATTTTTCAAGACTGAAACCACTACCCGTGTGCATTCCCTTTAAAACGAATAAGCTAATGTATACCATGAGCCCAAGTTGCTGAATGTCAATATAATTCCATTTTTCATTCGTTTATAATTTTACGAAGAACGCAATTAATAAAGTTACCGAAAAATCTAACATTTTTTAATAAAAATAAACTAGTTTTTAATAAAAACACGAAATCTGTAAAATTACGTTCCCAATACTTTTTTCTGTTAGGATTAATTATTTATATTTCTAGAATTCTCAGAAGCTG
>NC_089796.1:28521094-28523594 GCF_040412425.1 Macrobrachium rosenbergii
CGTCACTCAAAGTATGACATATTTGTGATGTCATGTACTTCTAACCATGCTTAAAAGAGAGAGGCGCGGGGTGAGAAGAGGAGAAAGTTTAAAGCGTTCTTCCTGAAAACTGGGGGAAATTCCTGTAAACTTTAGTGCACTCTCATAAACATTAGATTTCAGCAGAGCAAGATTCCGAAGCAGCTATCTTGGGTGGGAAAGTGTAATATCTTAAGTGATGATGCAGAATGGAACTTCAGTTTTATTTTTCATTTACCCACCACTCCTTCTGAAAGAGAGTGACCTTAGCGTTCCTGCGGAAGTGGATTCCACATAAGTCTTAGAAGAAATCCCACATGCCACTCGTCCATTGATGCCTTTGTTTTGTTAATTCTAAAACATATATATATATATATATATATACATATATATATATATATATATATATATATATATATATATATATATATATATATATATATATATATAATGTGTGTGTTTATATAAATGAATTTTTTTATCACTTTACTGTTAAATTTTTATATTTACAGTCATGGTTAATATCCAGTTTACCTCAAAAATAACCCTTGAAAAGGAATTATAACCGGTAAATGGTGCTACACTAAGTGGATTTGGTCCTCCGAACTGCGGGCAATCCGACTGCAGTGACAACAGCACTCTTACCTCCGATATATATATATATATATATATATATATATATATATATATATATATATATATATATATATATATATATATATATATATAAATATATATATATATATATATATATATATATATATATATATATATATATATATATAAAATATATATATATAAAATCACACAAACAGGTATGGAACAGAAATAAATTTCTGACTCACATCAGGATCGAACCAGGTCTTTCAATTGAAATGGAAGGGCGTTGGCCACTAAGCAACACAAGTCATAAAATAAGTTGGAACCTGAGCACCACTGCACACAAGGAATTACCTGGGCAAGCTTACTGCTTGCATACCAGCGTGCTGAGTCGGGAAGTTCAGGAAAACATGCTGGGTGTGTTTTGATTCAGACGGTGTTTAGGTTTAGTGGGGGTGTGTTTAGATTTGGTGGGGTGTGTGTTTAGCTTTATTACTGAGCGTGTGTTTACGGTTAGTGGGGGTGTATTTAGGTTTAGTGAGGGACATGTTCACGTTTAGTGGTGTGTTGTAAGGTGTGTTTAGGTTTAGTGGTGGATGTGTTTAAGTTTAGTTGGGGTGTGTTTTTTGTTTAGTAGGGGTGTGTTTAGGTTTATTGGTGGATTTGTTTAAGTCTTAATGGGAGTGTGTATCAATTTAGCGGGGTGCTTAGGTTTGGTGGGGGTGTGTTTAGGTTTAGTTGGGAGTGTATTCAAGTTTAGTGGGGTGCATTCAGGTATAGTGGGTGGTGTGTGTTTAGCTTTAGTTGGGGTGTGTTTAGGTTTGTTGGTGGTGTTTAGGCTTAGTGGACATTGTGTCTAAGTTCAGTGGGGTGTGCTTAGGTTTAGTGGGGGTGTCTTTAGTTTAATTGGGTTGTGTTTAGGTTTAGTTGGGGTGTGTTTAGGTTTAGTAGGGGTGCATTTAGGTTTAGCAGATGGTGTGTGTTTAGGTTTTGTTAGGATGTGTTTAGGTTTGTTGGGGTGTTTAGGTTTAGTGGACATTGCGTTTAAGTTCAGTGGCATTTGCTTAGGTTTAGTGGAGGGTTGCATTTAGGTTTAGTGGGGTGTGTTTTGATTTATGTTGGGGTGTGTTTAGATATATGTTTATACAGTATATTATATATATATATATATAGGTTTAGGGATGTTTTATATATATATATTTTGTTTATATATTTAGGTTTTATAGTTTTATATTATATTAGTTTATATGTTTATATATATATATATATATATATTTAGGTTTAGTAAGGGGGGTGTGTTTAATATATATATATATGCATTTATATAGTATATTTATATATATATATATAGGTTTATATGTTTATATAGGGCTGTGTTTAGGTTTATATAGGTTTATATATATATATATATATATATATATATATATATATATATATAGTTTAGTTATGTTTTTAGCGGCATATATATACAGTATATATATATATATATATATATATATATATATATATATATATATATATATATATATATATATATATATATATATATATATATATATATATGTATATATATATATATATATATATATATATATATATATATATATATATATATATATATATATATATATATATATATATATATATATATATATATATATATATATATATATATATAAATGTATTGCCATTTTATGTCTCTGAGAGATTGCCAACTGCACATTGATAATATAATCAACCCATCTCTTATAAACGTGATGGAAAAGTATTGTGAATTTCTCAGTTTAGTTTTTGTACTTGGTTAGAAGTATTTTTTTTTTTTTTTTTTACTTATTATTTATATTAGGTTTAGTTTTAGGTTCATACTTAAATGGTACATTAA
>NC_089796.1:28526094-28528594 GCF_040412425.1 Macrobrachium rosenbergii
GAAAATCATAAGTACGAAAGATGTCTGGCACAGAAGTTAATATAAAGGAAATATAGAGATAAAAAAGCCTGGGAAGGTAATTAATTACTTTCATTTTTGTTAAGATATCGAAGGCATCATTGTTTTAGCAGATAAACGGATCCACGTGAATCTAAAGATGTGTAAAAAAATTCCAAGAATACGAAAAGGAACAAAGGGAACACTCCATAATCAGTCTCAGATGTGTTTAAACAATATGCTAAAAATTGCCCATAAATGTCCGGTGAGGACACCTGGTCCCAAATTATACCAGCAAATTGGAAATTTCTATGAATAATTTTCTCTCTCTCTCTCTCTCTCTCTCTCTCTCTCTCTCTCTCTCTCTCTCTCTCTCTCTCTCTCTCTCTCTCTCTCTCTCTCTCTCTCAGATAGTGCTTGATGCAGCAAACCCTATGTTTGTTGACATTCCATCCACTTTCAAAGGCCAGGTTCTCCTCACCATTAAGGTCTTCTCCTCTTTATGCTATTCTCTTTCATCTGAAGACATACCTGGGCAATGAAAAAGAAGAGTATTAGGATAGAGGATCAGCCAGGTAGGCAGAGACACGGAAGCTGAAAGGAAGCTAAGGAGGCAGACGGGAGGAGTGGCAAACAGAAGAATCATTAAAAGAGAGTACATATTTTTAAATGATATATTTCGCTTGCATTTTAAAATAAATCTCTTATCTTTGAATTTTTATTACTCTTGAATCTTTCGACATACAAGCAGGAGCGTAGATATAAGGGAAGAGGCAGGGCAAAGATAACTTAGCAGCCAGGTAGAAGAGCAAACTGGCATACAGGTACAGAGAAACATAAAGGGACGAGAACACAAGTTTGCACGCAAGCAGTTATGCAGAAAACTTGCAGCCACGATGGCATACAGGAGAATAGTTAGACTCACAGGTAGGCAAATACGCAAGCAGACAGGCATATGCAGACAAACAAGCAAGCAGGCATGAAGAAGACAGGTAAGCAAAGGGATAAGAAGGCATTTAGGGAGAGACATGATCATGGAGCCAAAGACATATGAAGATGTCTAAGCATGCAGCCAAGAAACTAGTTACAGCAGTGCTTACAGCAGGCAAGAAAGAAAAGTCGAAACGGCACTGTTCGACGCCGCATTTAATGTTTTAAAATAAAATGAATTCCTTCATAATACTCCTTATTGTTTTTGATATGTACAACTGGCATTGCAATATTTTAGTTGCAAACCATCGTTAAATTTTAGGATAACGATTGTTGTTCGATGTAAAGTCCTCACTCATACGTACTGAAACTTTAACCAAGTCAATATAAAAACAAAAAAAAAATAGAAAATGGGCTTGTATCTTGAATATGATGGCTTTCTGGAGCCATTGTGGTTGTGGAAAAGTCACGAATAGATAATTATATATGTTAATGCCTAGGAGAGGTAACTTCTCCCACGGGGGTGGCAGGTCGGTAAGGTCAAAGAAGTTGGACAAGCAGGCTGGAGGAGACTAAAAAGAACTGTTATTACTACTTAGAAAAGCCTATAAAATGCAGTCCCCTCTTATCTTTACACTAAGATTATAGGATCTTTCCTGAATAGTGGACCCGGCGGGTTTTAACCGGATATGTATCCACCTTTGCAGCGTGTTTAGTACAAGCCTGTTGGGATTACCGCAAAAACATAAACAAAAGACGGTAAATATCATAAAGGCAATAACCCCCAAGAAATATTAGTCCTAGATAACGACCCCCGAAAACCTTTGCGAGTCACTACCTAGGAAGGATCCAGTTTATACTAAACGATAATATCCAAGGAGTGAAAATCAGTCCCCAGCTATGAAAGATTTCATAAGACTTCGATCGACAGGAGGATGAGAGCACTTGGCGTTTCAGCTCAAGATCTGGTGAAAGATACGAACGACTCACATGAATGGAAATTTATTCTTTGGTCGGTTTTTCAGCGATAAAGTTCCTCATTTCTTTGTCCATTTAGGATTGTGTTTGGTTGCATTCTGTTTGGTGGATTCTATGATCCTATAGGCTACATTTTTAATACATAGATTAATTTAGGTACTTAATTGCAGACAGATACAACGAATAACTTTTGCCTGTTCTTCTTGGGTTTCATATTGCAAGGAAGCCAATATTTCATAAACACGACGAATTGTTTCCAATCTAAATTATAGTCATTAAAAGAGACGTTAGAAGAGACTACATATTTTTTAATAATATGTTTCGCGCGCATTTTAAAATAAATCCCAGGTCTTTGAATTTTTATAAATATTGAATCTTTCAACATACATACGGAACTTGTAATCGGATGCTACAGGGATCTGTTCTTAACTAAAAAGTAGGAAAACCAAGCTGGAGGGAACAACAACAAAAATAATGAGAATTGAAGTACAGAGAGCAATGTAGCCTGGATACAAAGGTAAGCTCTAAATAGCATTTATTAATTCTTAGTGTATGCCGTACAAGGCGATTCACAGCAGGAGCAAGAAAAGTTAAA
>NC_089796.1:28533594-28541094 GCF_040412425.1 Macrobrachium rosenbergii
TATTTTGAATAAACAGGAAAGCATTTCGAGATGTGTACAAAAAGTCTTTGAACAGCAAATGAGTTTTAAAAGCAGTGGACAATTTTGCACTTAAATAGATAAATTAAGTAATGGACATAAGAAAAAGAATGGCTTCTTATATCATTACCACAAAACAATAATAAATTAAAATTTACCGATATGTATTGAAATATCAAAAAAATCATTTCTAATCGTTGTGGATAAAATTTGATTTTTAATCCAGATATTATTTAAATGATCATAAATGGAGTAATCTGATTTTCGGTAATAAGGATAATGAAAGATAATTCAATTTCAGAAGTGTTACATCGAAAGCGTGTTTTCAGAATCAAAAGTGGGCATAAATGGCTCATAGAGTTGTTATCACAATCAAAGTGTGGTAAAAAAGATGACTTGTTTTCAGTGTCGAAATGTACCAGAGGGTATTAATAATTATCATCGTTGCTTATGAACCCAAGAGTGGTGCATTTCCCCTCGTAGGTGGGTAGTGCCATTAGTGCACCTCGTGGGGTGCACTGTAGGCATTACTTAAGGTTCTTTGCAGCGTGCCTTCGGCCCCTAGCTGCAACCCCTTTCGTTTCTTTTTCTCTACCTCCTTTCATATTTTCTTTCTTCCATCTTACTTTCCACCCTCTCCTAACAATTGATTCATAGTGCAACTGCGAGGTTTTACTCCTGTTACACCTTCCAAACCTTTTACTGCCAATTTCGTTTCACGCTGAATGACCTCTCAGCTCCCAGTGCTTGGCCTTTGGTCTAAATTCTATATTCAATTCAATTCAATTCAATTCAATCCAAGTAGTGCAAGTAGGAAATTTGGTTAGAATCAAACGTTGGTAAAAACTGTGGTGAATTGTAATTGTTATCAAATAGTGACAAAAATAAGGAATTGTATTTTGGTGGGAAGTATAACTCATAGATTAGGCTACGAGGAATTATGTTAAACAAGGGTAACATCAGAAGCACTAATACCTGGAATGCACAGTACACTATGTATACTGGGGAATAATAGTGTTTGACAGTGAGTCAGTATTGCTCTGCCTAGGTTTCTGTTTACTTGCCAGCTAAGTAATGAAGCCTCCTAAGGTGCGTTGGAAGACTTCCTAAACAGTTAGAGCATTTTACATTTTATGTTTATATATACTGTACACACACACACACACACACACACACACACATATATATATATATATATATATATATATATATATATATATATATATATACATACATACAGACATACATATGTATATGTATACACACACACACACACACACATATATATATATATATATATATATATATATATATATATATATATATATATATATATATATATATATATATATATATATATATATATATATATATATATATATATATTATATATCTTATATATCTATATCTATCTATATAAATATATATATATATATATATATATATATATATATATATATATATATATATATATATATATATATATATATATATATATATATATATATATATATAGTCAGAATAAACATCCCTCCCTTCCTGTAACTTTGATTTCATTATCTAATTTTGAAATAATCTGTTACTCTTGCCTATCATTTCAGGTAATTTAGCAGGTGTCGCGCAAACACCAAGCCTATTTGAACCAGTCAGCAGCCGTTAACTAGGCCTCCTTAGCCCCACCCCCAACATCATGCGATCCAGCAAACAATACAAACCCCTCTCCCCATCACGCGATGGGGAGACATGTACGGATAGGGGAGGCCAAAAGGGCCATTTAGCGCTAGGGAACAGGTAGAATTCTGATCTGTAGGCATATAATGATAAGTGTGTTTTTCCTATGCTCTCTTTGCTGGTTCTTTTGACATACTTGCAGGTACGATTAGCCCGACGCCAGACGCTCAAAGAAGCCATGCTTTTGAAAAGCAGACAGAGACTGCTCTGACCTCAGCTGTAGCAGACGTGCTGCATTTTTCCAGCTCCACTGGTTGTAGGTGCCAACAACAGTCATAAAAGTTTCGTACATTGCAAGTAGTCAAGACCAGCCCTTCCCCCTTTTACTTAAACTCCTTAAAATTCCATTTCTTTAAACTTTAACTTCTTCCTCCACAAAGCAATCCTCCCTTTGTTAGAATCCTGCCTGTATCCCATGCCTTGCCAGTTACATACCTTGAATTCAAGTAAAGATCCCGTGATAACCATCAATTATCCCTCCACCAGTGCAATTTAAGGGCTATTTAGGTTAAAAAATATCAGTGTTAATTTTATCTTTGTGTGAGTGCGATCACATGTTCATTGTTAAAGCCTATGCTGCTCCGATTCTCAGATTGTGAATATGTGATCTCATTATAATTATCTTCTGGGCTACGTCATGTTTAGTATTTAAGAACGTGTATTGGGTGATATTTCATAGGGGGATTCCATCTCCTTCAGTGTATACCGTCATTCCTAACTGAGAACGTCTCTTTCAGGGGACAAACGCGGGACGATCGCTATCCATGCTTCAGTATCTCATCTGCCACCAAAATCCTGATAATTCCTAGTCGCAGTCAGTAACGAATTCCGTTGTGGCCCGAATGTTTATATGAATTATTCTCCCATCCTGGAGTTCCATCATTTGCATTACCTGAGACTATTTCATGTAATCAGGGCAAGACTGAATGTTATTATTATCATTGAACTAATTGTATTGCAGATTGGCACCATTTTTAATCCACTTGCTTGTTGCCAAATCATTGCTTCATTGTTCCCTGTGTCCTATAACTGAATCTGCCCCTTAGTGATTATGTTGTTCTATGTCTCATTGTTTACTTACTAAGTCTGTAAATAAATCCCTGTAAATTTGTAAAAGAATTCTAAATTCCCATATGGAGACCTTCCCCATTCAATTGTAAATCCAGGAAAATCTAAGGTAAGTTTTCAAATAACTTTTCATTTTGCTCATAAACTGGGCTCTCTTGGTTTCGTGGCAGCATCATTATAATTTGGTTTCAATTTTTCTCACCAAACCAAGGGCCAGTTTATGAAAATATATATATATATATATATATATATATATATATATATATATATATATATATATATATATATATATATATATATATATATATATATATATATATATATATATATATATATATATATATATATATATATATATATACATATATATATATATATATATATATATATATATACATATATATATATATCACATATATGTATATATAGGAAAAATGCAAGGAAAAATGAAAAATTGGTGGAGGACTGACATGTAATGGTAAAATTCATGGTATATATGGTAGGGGGACAATACAAAAAACAGTTCGTTGGAGACCAAAGATCCACACTCGGCAGGTGCCAGGGGATGGGACCATTCATCGTTTGTCCCTCGTGTTAGCCACAAATGAATGTATGGCTCCACTCGCTGGTACTTGTCAGGTGTGGACCTTCCATTTCCAACGGGGTGTATGTTCGTTTGTACTGTCTCCTGGCATATATATTGTGAATTTTTGCCACATCGTATCATTCTCGTTGATGGCTTAGAAAAGATGCCGAAACCGGCCAGGCCCTACATCAAGTATTTCATTTTTCCCCGTGTTCATCAGAGCAATACAAACAATGCGTGAGAGTGATTATTATCATATATATATATATATATATATATATATATATATATATATATATATATATATATATATATATATATATATACACATACATATATACATACACATACACACATATATATATACATATACACATATATATATATATATATATATATATATATATATATATATATATATATATATATATATATATATATATATATATATATATATATATATATACATATGTGTTGCATGTGTGTGTGTGTTTGCATCTGTGTGTGTATCAGTCATGAAATATTTCTCATATCTTTTGAGCATCAATTTCGACATCAAAATACAAGGAGCGAGAAAGGTAAAATTTCTTTCGTTGTTCTATCAACAACTGATGTTACGTACGTGAGTATCTTGTTTCAAGGCATTTAAGATAATTGGGATGCTGATGACGAAAGAGTTTCTCTTTTTGTAAGAAAGTTTTCTTGTGCTTCATTAAATATTCTATATTTTTGGACCCGGCGAGACTTCTGCACGAGTGTGGAAATGACTACCGCCATCATTTCTCAAAGAAAACCATAATTGGTTATGATATTTTGTGGAAAACGTCTTCTGCAGAACAAAAATTTCGCTTTTTTCGTCGTCTTCCTTGAAGCTTACGAGCTCTTGAGCCAAACTGTGTACCTAAGCTTTGAAATTAAGTTGGGATGTAAAGCTACGAAAAAAAGTTGTGCAATTTGCCAAGAAGAAGAAATAAATGGTTATTGCTTCGTTAAATGTCTAATCAAGAATTCATGATCAACAATAACGCTACGGCCTGTACTGAGAATGCATGTGTTTGCACAAGAAGAGCTGCATCTCGAAAAGCTGGAACAATAACATTGTAAACATGAACAGCGAAAACAGGGAAGAGATGGAATAAGAATCAGACATGTGCTCTCTCTCTCTCTCTCTCTCTCTCTCTCTCTCTCTCTCTCTCTCTCTCTCTGAGCATAATAGCAGCAGCAACTGTAAAGAGGAAATGAAGCAAGAGTGGAGAACGAAGAGGGGGGTGTGGGAAGGGGAAGAACAAGTAAAACCACTTCAGTTCCCTTCACAGAACGTAAACAGCCACCCAAAATCCCTCGCCTCTCTCCTCCATATTTTGCAGCAAAACACTGAACTGAATTCCCACGGTAGAGGTTCCATGTCTTTTTACATGGCTGTCGCATTACGCGAAATTCTTTTGACAGCAAAGGACCTTGTTAAGTCAAGTCATCCTTTTGTTTACTGCTCGGTGCAAGATGTTTTCCAAATGCAAATGTTGTCATCCTTCGATTCTAAAGCAACTTTGTGTCAGTCTTCTTGATTATATTTCTGATTTTCATGTTTCCGTCGTTTCAGAACTATATTTAGAAAACAATAGATGAAAAATACAATATGTTATTTGTCAATAGATGTAAACGCACAAAAACACATTGATTTCATTATATATATCATATATATATATATATATATATATATATATATATATATATATATATATATATATATATATATATATATATATATATATATATATATATATATATATATATATATATATATATATATATATATATATATTTATATATATATATATATATATATATATATATATATATATATATATATATATATATATATATATATATATATATATATATATATATATATATATATATATATATATATATATATATATATATATATATATATATATATATATATATATATATATATATATATATATATATATATATATATATATATATATATATATATATATATATATATATATATATATATATATATATATATATATATATATATATATATATATATATATATATATATATATATATATATATATATATATATATATATATATATATATATATATAAAGTCGAAACCGGTCAAGAACTACCCCTGTCTCTTCTTTGTCACCTGTGGTAATGTACGATAAATGTATCACGTACAAAAGTGGTTATAATCATCATATGAATGTAAATGTATGCATAAGAACTCAGGCATTGTGTTCATAGCTTTCGTTAGCACTAAACCAGTAGGATTCAAAACAACACATCTAAAGCATCCCGTAAGGAGGTAGTCCCGTCGGTGCACCTCTCGTGGTGGACTCTAAGCATTTATATCACCTCCATCCCCACCACCGCCTTACTTTCCATCCATTCTTATACCTCATCTCCTTTGTTTTCTGGGTCTCTTCATCTTGCTGTCCTAGCAGTCCAAGTCCCACTTTTCCTGTGTTAGCGATGAATGGCCGAAAGTGCTCAGTGCTTGGCTTGTCGGCCTAGATTTTTACAAATCAATTCAAGTCAAATATCTAAAGCATTCCAGATCGATCGTGAATTGAACTAATGTGTCGCAACCTGTTTTTGCCTCTTGATGAAAAACTTCTCCAGATGAGGAAAAGGGATTTCTTTCTGTAATGAACTGGCGCAAAGGGCTATTCTCTAAATCAGTTGCCAAGCGACCACCTAATGATTCTCTCTCTCGGGCACTAAAGTAATCTTTCCAAGGGAAAAATATCTATTTTTGTTCTGGTAAAAGACATTGCTGTCTCGGAGGAAATTTTATGTCTGTAGAGGGAAAAATGTTTACGCCTGTCTGGGGAATCATTTTGTTTTTCAACCCAAAGAGAGAGATTTATTTCTGCCAAGATAATTTCACCTCGGCTGGGAGAACATTTATAATGCTCTGTGTCAAATGAGTAGCCATATGTGCTTCAGACGTAGTTTCCTCTTATATTTGTTTTTATCTTGATGACACGGATTATGCTATTTTTACATGTTTATACGTATCAGAAGGTCAGTCATTCCACACAACACTTAATATTCAAAGAAGTACATGTACTTGTGCACATGCGATTAAGATTAGGAATTATAAGAGAGAGAGAGAGAGAGAGAGAGAGAGAGAGAGAGAGAGAGAGAGAGAGAGATGCACTAAGGGCGAGACACGAATTTAGGAAGAACGGAGAAAGATGTATGAGCTTGAAGCAGAAATATATCCCTTTACTGAATTGAGCTCCATGCCCCAAATACCGAAACAACTTCTAGAGAATTTCTCGTTATAGGAAGTGGCAGGAGCTTTATCCGGCTTTTGCCAAGAGAGAATTTAAGAACAAAACAAGAAAATGGTATCGTTTTTGGATTTTTTTTTTTTTTTAGCTAATTCCGGTAATTAGGCTACATAAATCATTAAGCTATTCCAGTCCTTAAAAAAAACAGGAAAAGTAAAAAAAAAAAAAGACAATCCTTACGAATGAAGGACATTTTTAATTTTTAATATAATGATATCTTGAAATTATATTTAATCACAATCTTTGATTTTAAAATGAAATATAGAATATCACTATGACCTCATCCATGGATTTTCTTAACAGTCGTCTCCCCGTTTCTATCGTTGGTTTTACTTTAATTCGTGTTTTCATTATTATACGGAATATTTCAATTCATGTTTTTTTTTTTTTATTTATGTAGATATTACTTAATGAATCATATTTGAGTAATTGCTGCTGAATATACCATTCGACTATGTCAATCAGTATTATTATTATTGTTGTCCTTACTACTCTTTTTCATATTTATATGAAACTTCAAGGTACCGTGGGGACTGACAGTGCATTTTAAAAGAATGTTTTGATACTTGACCCATTTTTCAACGTAGATTTTCCTAGATTTCGACGAAACTTAATATGTACACACTTAGTTTTATGTGCATGAGCTTGGTAGACAGCTACTTTAGAAGGTGTAGGGAAGGCAGAAGGGAGATGGGGAAGGGTTTGTGCTAACGGACCGACTGACAGCTCTACTTTTTTCGTGGGAACGTTCAACCTTCGTC
>NC_089796.1:28546094-28571094 GCF_040412425.1 Macrobrachium rosenbergii
GAAGACTGCCAGAATACAACTCCTGAGGTCCCTCGTTTGTGCAGCGACTCGACATTCACGGTAAGTCCGATTCTTGTTGAAGCTTCGTCGATTGACTAGTACTTTCTGTATTTCACATTTTTCTTTGTTTTCTTCCTTCAGCCACCACTTAGGGTATATGTGTTTACGAAGTCTAGATTAAGCCTAATTATTATATTGTTAGCTTCAACCCCGTTATTCCAGTAAAATACCTAGGATTTAGGGTAAGCAAAATCAGGTTAAATCTCGATGCTTTTTTTATGCCTAGCGTCCGAATGTTTGGAAGAACCGTTGCGTTTAAATCAAATTCATCTCAAATATTTTTGTTAAGGTTAATAACCCTTAACTGGCGACCTTTGGCTAATTAACGACTGTCTTTGAGGTTAACTTTTGGCTTCAAGTGGCAGGTTACGTGTAATCTTGGTTTGCAGGGCCGTAAAAATTACGTAAATTGAATAATACATGATCAGCCAAGACCCACACACGTAACATTGGCGACCTTGCGTAGAATCTAAAGTACATTTTAGAGAAAGAATCTGGAGAAAAGGAAATTAAATTACATTAATTCCAAAAAAAAAAGTCAGATATCGAATTCCATTTCATTCTTCCAAACAAGGAACCAGGCATAATAATAAGCAGTAAAGAGAATAGTTATAATAACAAGTGTAGTGAGAATTAGCGTAGGTAGGAAGGTGTAGAAACAGAGTGAGTCATAATTTATAACGAGAGACATAATTTATGAAGGGCATTTTACTGTGTTCGGAGCATTGAGTTAAGTCGTTCAATAACGAATCTTAAGGCCGAAAAAGCGGAGCCCAGTTTCATGTACACAAAGTAATTTAGAAATCGCGTCGGCAATTCCGATCGTTATTGTTTGCATATAGCAGGAATCATTGAAAACCGTGTCAGTGAAGTAGCAAACGAACTGAAATAGTAATTTTACAATAAAGGTACCGTTCAACAACGTAAATTTACGCAGGTAGACCAGCAATTTCTTTTTCATTCTTTTGTTTAATGTCCGGGTGAGAAATACGATAACAAAGACACAAAGTTGTTTGGTAATTTAGTTTTCCATCCTTAACGTAAAACACTATGCATGATTGGTATATTTAAAGTAAAATCTGGATACCTGCATTTGTTTCGTTCGTTGTTTTTGAATTTGGTGCTAAAAAGAAAATACCCACCATTTTGGATTCCTCCGCCGTGTTCACGCGATTGTTTTGAAATTGTTTGAACTGTTTGTGAGAGGACCGGCCATTTTGGTGTTCCTTCACGCCGCCGAGGTTGTTTTGAAATTTAGGCCTAACGGGATTTTGGCCGCCATCTTAAGACCTTGTTATTGTCACTCTGTTGTCCACTCTGCTCCCAGCCACTCTTGGGTCATATATTTTTTCGGCGTAGTAGAAGCGATATCTCGCAATATCTTAGCTAGACAGACTTCGGTAGAAAAAAACAAAAGATAATTTAGGCAGGGAAAGATAGGCCTTAGTTAGGAGTAATACCATAACAAGTTCCTATACAAATACCTGCTATAAAAATCATATAAAGAGAATTTAAAATTTTACGATAAACTTTTGTGACGTCGGCTCCCAGGAAAATTAAGATAATAAAGTAATCCCTAAGGAAGCCAAGACGACATCTATATCATTTTATTAAGATCCATGCCATTGTGCATTTATAAGATCTTTGTTTACATGTTCTCAAGCAGCAAGAAATTAGCTGATTGAAAATCTTCTCTCTCTCTCTCTCTCTCTCTCTCTCTCTCTCTCTCTCTCTCTCTCTCTCTCTCTCTCTCGTCATTCAAGTAAGCATTCCTAACCTAAGTGTACGTGACCCTCTTCAAAGAAAGAACGGCCGACACTAGGCTAATTAATTCGAATACAGTAAACCAAATAAAAGAAACACCTCTGTCCCACAATAGATGAGGACAAGTTGAGAGTAATTACAATACAGTGATAAACTGTCGGTCACGAGTGAGGCCTGCTATCCAGACCGAAGCAAACAGTAGTTTTCACCCTCTGAAAAAGAAGGGGTCAGCACTGGGTACTGGGACCAGCCACTCACGAGGATCTTTAAAAAAAAAAAAAAAAAAAACCCAAATTCACTTTATTCCACAGTGCCAATAATTTGCTGCACTGTCATCACTTGAATAGCTTACTTCTCTCTCTCTCTCTCTCTCTCTCTCTCTCTCTCTCTCTCTCTCTCTCTTTTACTCTTCCTTTCTCTCTCATTCGATTGTTGCACTCTGCAGGGGTGTAGAGTGCCTTTCCTCCCATATAGCCTAGTTGGACTCCAGTAGAGGGCCCCCTAGGAACACATTGGCACCATAAGTGCCACCAAGCAAGCATCCAGAAAAATAAATAAAACAAAAACAAAAGGGAACACAGAAGAGAAAGTTCTTCTGGAACCTAACCTGCACCAGTGCCTAGGGATACTGAGTGCCACCAGTGTGACCTGTACACGGCACACCCAAACTACAGTGCCACCTTTTGAAAGGGTGCCACGTCATTTGAAGAGACACTTCCTCGCTGCCCAAGTACGCCCAGTCGACCCGGTTAGACGCCCTTCCCCACCAGAACCATGGCAGCAGAGCATTATAAAACCTTCCTGGGGCTGGGGACGGCGGCAGGTCTCACCGACTCGGAACTTACCACCTGGGTTAAGGAGCAAGTGGACGACTTGGCCAAGCGGGAGAAGGAAGAAAGACTGAAGCCGAGCAGAGGAAGTATGAAGCCGAGCAGAGGAAGTATGAAGAAGGCAAGGGTGTATGAAGAGCAAAGGCAATATGAAGAGAGAAGAAAGAAGACAGCATGAGTTAGCCTGCAAGGAAACTGAGTTAGCCCTAAAGGAGAAGGAGCTCGAGCTTGAGAGAGCGAAAATGGAGAATGCCGAAGCTATGGCTAGCCATCAAGCCTCCAGTCCTACACCTGCTGCATCAAACGCTCCAATTTCGAGCATCAATTCCCTAGTCCCCAAGTGGACTGAGGACGAGCCAGAAGCATGGCTGGAGGGAGATCGAGGCTCTTTTCGATAACTACAGCACCACGGAGACGGAGAGAGCCTTAATACTAGCCAAGCATATGGAGGAAAAGCCAAGGCAGCGCTTCGCTCACTGGAGAAGAGCCAGAGAGGCAACATGGCGGAAGTTCTAGAGTCATTACAAAGGCCTACGAGATAACCCCAGAAAATGGAGACAACGGTTCCGAGGTCTTGCCAAGGAAGTCGGCTGGTCTTGGACGGAATGGGCATGTCACAAAACCCAGTCCGTACACGCTGGTTCGACTCCTTGGCCTGCACGACGTTTGAGGATCTCTTCAATCGGACCATGCTAGAAGACCTTTTCCAATGTGTGCCAGGGCCCCTTGCTGTATATCTTAACGATAAACAGCCCTCCACACTTATGGAAGCTTGTCGCATGGCTGATTCGTGGGAAACTTTCAATCAGTCGCATAGCACCTCTCAAGCGAATCATCCCTCCGGCCTACCTCTCGAACTCCACTCGCCCGAAGAATGGACTGCCTAGCAAGACCATGTGCAACTATTGCAGAAAGGGGGGCCACGCTGAAGCTGAGTGCCGATACAAACTCGGCACTAATAAGCAGCCTAACCCTACCAGCCAGAACTCCGCTCCCGATTCATCCGCTCAGCCCTCTCCTCCAACAGTTACTGCAGGCCACCGAGCCCATCCAAAGGCCCGTGCAAATCCTGTGGGGCTGCTAGCCACTACAATGCTGGATCTCCGGCCTGTCCACATCATGTCCCCACCACCAAATTTGTCAACCTAATCAGCACTTCATTTTCTGCTGCTGGTCTGCACCGGATCCTTTACCCGAGAGACTGGAAACCCAGTTCATCTCGGTGGCCCCTCTTCAGAGCACTAGCCTGCCAGTGACCCTTCCGGTCACAGTAGACACTGCGGCAGACATTAGCCTGATCACTAGGGCCCAAGTGCCAGCCGGTGCCATGGTTGACGAAGAAACCCGGTGGGAAATGAAGTGGATAGAGGGCCACACCATCACCGTTCCTACTGTCCAACTCCAGGTTATGACACCTTGGGGCACGATACCCCACCGCCTTGGCGTGGTAGGTGGAATTCGGCCCGGAGTGGTCTTCTTGTTGGGTGGGATCTTCTCTGCGGAAGCCCGTCACCAACGCCACTCCGCAGCCACGCGTTACCTCCTCCACGGAGGCCCCATCTAAAACTCTCAACCATGACAAACCTCCACCTTCCGCCCACCAAAGTGGTCCGCGGAAGGGGCGCAACCAAACTATTTCAGGCCTAGCCTCTCCAATCGCGAAGGGCTGGCCCACCAAGAGGTACTCCCCTCCGCGAAGAGAGATTCAGGAGGAGCAGTACCGCTGCAGGACGTGCAAGCGGGCAGACCACTCCACAAATTGGGAGGGCTGCCCAAGCAAGCAACGCCCAGCGGACGCCCCCGAACAAAACTCAGGAGAGGCTACGATCTCCGGCTGGGGCAGGAATCTCTGCCGCAGCCAAACACAAGTCGTCCACGAGGTATTGCACCTCCGGACCCCTTGTCAGGCATGCCTGACCCTCAACTGCTGCCAGTGCCACTTTGCGAGCACTGAGCAGTGCCAGACTCCGTCCGCCCCGGACGTTGAGCTACCAATGGAAAAGGCCCCTATGCCGGTCTAAATCATGAGGTGAATCCTCCTCCGGGAGATTTAGGATTCCCCATGCAGTTGATCATCGCGACTGGAGAGCCTCCAGCACCCGAAACTTCTTCTTTCAAGATTCTTCTTTGCAAAATTTGACTCCAGGATGAACCCTGGAGGATCGAAATGGTACCCCTTCCTTGGAAGACCAGGAACTGGCATCCTCGGACGCAGAAGTCGAGATCGCTCTCGCTCCGGTTGTCGCAGCAGCCAGAGTAGGGAGTCCTCCCGCAGCTTTTGCAGTTGCCCCTGACTTCGCGCCCGCTAGCCCTTCTGGCCTGTCCCCGGAGTCGGTGCTCTCATCACCTGCTAGGCCAGCTACTGATAGGCCTTGGAGGAACCGAAAAGAAGAAGAAGAAGGGGCGGAAGAGAGCCCAGTAGTTGCCGAGCTATCGCTCATCCTGGCACTAGTGCCCTCTCGGCACAGTGCCCTAACATCTAAGAGTGATCCTGGCCCCTTGCCCAGAGAGGTAGCCAGTGTGATCTCTTCCTTTTATTATTGTACATAGCCTAGGCCGCCTTAAAGTACAGTACATCAATTTAGTAACCTTGTTCCTTTCCACTTACCACCGAGCCGCAGTAATCATGTAAGTAGCCTAACTAATTTCAGTAATCTTAACTATTGTGAACCGAGCCACGATGCTTGTGACACGCATGGCCTAAGACCTCAGTGAGGCACCCATTTATCATATGAGGCAACCCTCATGAATTAACTAGTAAATTTTAATTGTATTAAACATAAACCATGTTGTAATTTAGTTAGAACATTAACTCTTATGTTGGTGCTACGGTCGGGTTAGGATAGGTTAGGCTAGGGAATATCATAGAATGTACCACTAGGCTAGGTCTAAAACACATCATGATTGAAGGAGGTAGCCTATAATAACCGTGAGCACCTTCCAGTACTATTAGAATTAGGTAAAGTAGTGATTATAGCTTGTATCCTATCTAGAGTTAGGTAGTTCTGTAGCTAGGTAGGCTAACCAGGACTAATCTGCTCAGGGGAAGGAGAGTAACCTACGAGAGGCGAACAGCTTGCTTAGTATAGACCTTCTCGCCCAAAAAGGGAGTGAAGGCCCTCTTAAGGGGGGGAGCTTTTATAAATATTAATGCTGTTCGCCCTCGATGTATTTAGGTGTAGGAATATTAGTCAGATTGACCTCGACAGAGAACATCTCTGCCCTGCTGGTAGGCTAGGCAATTCAAAATAACGATCACAGCAGTAGACAGATGGCGCCGCGCATAGGCTGGACAGTTTTAAACAAAATATGCTAGGGCATTAGGGACCTAAGCCTCAGAGAGGGTTTACACTCAATGACTCCCTAGTTATGGTGGCCCTTAAGCTTTATTCTATGCATTCGGCGATGCCTTTGTCAAGGTCGGATTGCCCGGGCGGTATAAGCCCACCTCATCTGGCGGGAACGGCGAGATCGGTCAGAGAGAGATAAGCGGTCACTGAACCAGGGTGACGCTGCGTGCATGCCTGAACGATATTCTTTGTTCTTTATTACTTTTTACTCCTACGTCTATCTTAATTAGTGAATTGGGAAGACTGCCAGAATACGACTCCTGAGGTCCTCGTTTGCGCAGCGACTCGACATTCACGGTAAGTCCGATTCTTGTTGAAGCTTTGTCGATTGACTAGTACTCCTTCTGTATTTCACATTTTTCTTTGTTTTCTTCCTTCAGCCACCACTTAGGGTATATGTGTTTACGAAGTCTAGATTAAGCCAAATTATTATATTGTTAGCTTCAACCCGTTATTCCAGCAAAATACCTAGGATTTAGGGTGAGCAAAATCAGGTTAAATCTCGATGCTTTTTTTTTTTATGCCTAGCGTCCGAATGTTTGGAAGAACCGTTGCATTTGAAATCTAAAATTCATCTCAAATATTCTTTGTTAAGGTTAATTACCCTTAACTGGCGACCTTTGGCTAATTAACGACTGTCTTTGAGGTTAACTTTTGGCTTCAAGTGGCAGATTACGTGTATTCTTGGTTTGCAGGGCCGTAAAAATTACATAAATTGAATAATACATGATCAGCCAAGACCCACACACGTAATTAATATATATATATATATATATATATATATATATATATATATATATATATATATATATATATATATATATATATATATATATATATATATATATATTATATATATATATATATATATGTATATATATATATAATATATATATATATATATATATACCCATTTCATGATAATATATATATATATATCTCAACATATATATATATATCTTTGGTATAAAAAGAATATATTTATATATATGATATCTATCGCTATATATATATCAAATATATATATTAATATATATATATCTTATTCATAAATATAAATAAACGATCGTTATAAATAACGACCATTGTGTGTATTTGTGTGTGTGGTGTGTGTGTGTGTGTGTGTGTGTGTGTTTGTGTGCATAAGGAAGGGTCATGATTCCCAACTTAGGAAGGAGAATGGCCAGATGTCGCCTTCCTCCGGCCGTTGTCCACTCTGCTCAGAATGGAATGATGCGATCATCGACTTTGTCTTTACTTCTGGAAAAGTTACGGCATGTGGGTTTCGCCAAGATTTTCTCCTTTTTTTCGATGTTTTCAGTCAACCTTTTCTTTGTCTTCATGACCTTTCAGCCTTGCTTCTTGTTTCCACTCATATTTCCCGTCTTCTTTCATACTTACGACTAACCCTCGTGCCAGCAAGCCACCGTTCTTCTAAGAATTTGGGTAATATTCCTCTTAGGTCTTAGGTAACAGCACAGAAAAGTTGCGAACACGTCGTTCTGCTATGCATGTCAGGTGGGGGGTTAACCAAGCGACTTATAATAGGTTAGGTTAAGGAAGGGTTAGGTGAGGATATAAACATATATTATATATATACTGTATATATATATATATAATATATATATATATATATATATATATATAAATATATATGTATATATATATAAATATATAATGTGTGTGTGTGTGTGTATGTATGTGTGTGTATTGATAATATATATATGTGTGTATGTATATATATGTCTATATATATATATATATATATATATATATATACAGAGAGAGAGAGAGAGAGAGAGAGAGAGAGAGAGAGAGAGAGAGAGAGAGTATAATTATCTCGAATTTTCATGCCCCCGTGGAAGGATGCTACCACTCAAACATCGGGATGACAACTACCAAATTATCTAAGCGTTCCCCACGCCACCTTTAAGAAGAGGCCATCTTTAACCAACATGTACAAGACATAAATGATCAGAAAGAGAAGAGCTTGTAAACAACACAAATTATAGATCAGGCAACAGGCCGCCGACGCCTACGCATTCTCGAGGCACTCCATATATTGAAAACCCCAAGCATTAACCTGGTGAAAGAAACTGAATTCCCCCCACCATCATAAGGAGAAATGTAAAGAGGAGAAGAATGAGAGAGAGAGAGAGAGAAAGAGAGAGAGAGAGAGAGAGAGAGAGAGGAGAAGAATGAGAGAGAGAGAGAGAGCACTTGGTGCCGGCGGCATGAAATCTAGGAGATCTATAATACTAGCCACACCAGCAGGGGGTACCCTAGCCAGCACCCACCTCCACCCAATGCCTCTGGGACCAGTTTCATCATCAACCCTCAACCATTCAAATTGCAGTCCGCTAACTGATCCACCAACTGTAAACCAGCCGCCTGCTATATATGACTGTGTAACATGCCTGTCAGTTCATTCAATCTTTATAACTCTCACCAATGAACACCAGAGCGTGTGTCAAAACGTTACAGGTAATAAAACTAAGATAACAGAAAAACTTAACATGTCCTTAGGAAACTTGATACACCATCTACAAGCAGATGAAAAAGATTGTTAGATGAATAGAAAAGACTCTATTCAAGTTAAATACCATAGGAACAGCCATTATTATTATTATTATTATTATTATTATTATTATTATTATTATTATTATTATTATTATTATTATTATTATTACTTTCACAATCTTGTAAAGGGGCTGCAACTGCTTAAATGCCCTGTCCGTGGATGTCCCGGCTCATACATTGGTATGGCCACTATGAAACTGTCAAAGAGGATTTCGTGTCACGCACAAGAAGGAGCAATAAAAATCCATACTAGAAACTCACACCAGGACGTCATCTCCTGTGACAGAATTATCAAAAACACCACGATAATTGGGAGAGCCCCAGACTCGCGACGTCTACGACTGCTAGAGGCTCTCCTCATCCAGCAAGAGAAACCCTCTCTCAGTACGGCGCAGGAAGTGCTCTTCCTTCCTACAAATGTAAGAAGGGCAATGATACCAAGACCTGCGGCCAACCCCATGATGAGCGAAACCCTCGGCCTAGAAACACCAGATCAGACGAACAATCCCGCCACCAATGGGAACAGACGTAGGAGAACACCAGGCCGTGACGTCACGCAATGTCACGCACCGCCCAGTGATGCCACGCCTCTACCCAGCCGGTCAGCGAGACTGCAGCAGCGTGACCTTCATGCCTGAAAAGTTGACTTGAAAAAACTTTCACCAGCCAACAGGAGACAAGCTCCCTGTCCTGGCCAATTAAAATTCAGCAAGGGGCCTACCCCCTGCTGACCCCCGACTATATATTGAGTAGACACGTCCATCAACATCAATCAACATCATACCATATCCCTGAATAGATATCAGCAAGCTAGACTCTGACGATCCTATGACAAAACCAGTGGAACTAAGAGAAATTAAAAACAGCCTCCAAAGAGGGAAGAAAAGAAAAGCCCCTGGAAAATCAAATATTAACCAAAGAAATGATGCAACACCTCCCGGATGTCATGCTGGATATATTCAAGGAAATGACGAATGAGACGCTAAGCATGGGATACCATCCTGACCTGTACAAGACAGGTGTGATAAGACTCATAAGCAAACCAGGAAAAGGTTCCAAGCAGATGAAGAATTACAGACCAATAACCCTCCTGTAACTCCCAGGGAAATTATAGAGATGGTTATTAAAAACAGACTCGTAATGTTCCTTGAGGACAATGACTTAACAAACAAAAACCAATACGGGTTCACCAGGGGAAGGGGAACCCAGATGGCCACATCAGTGATATATGAAATCATAGCTATGTCACAACTCAAGGGGCATGGATGCAATGTGGTCTCTAGAAACATTGCGAAGGCCTTTGACAAAGTGTAGCACAATGGCCTTAAATTCAAACTGATGGAAACCACCATTCCCAATCTTATACTGAGAATCCTGTGCAGCTTCCTGGATAACAGGAAAGCACAAATTAGAATGGGGGAAATTACTGGGCCAGAATCACCACTCCTCAGTGGAGTACCACAAGGAAGTGTACTGGCCCCCCATCCTATTCAATTTTTATACAAGAGATGTCCCTGCCCCCTCAGCTGGCAGCCACCAGATTATCTTCGCGGATTACCACACTCAAATAATTACATATCCCTACAAAAGAAGCAAACAGATGCTAGCCTTGAAAACATCAAGAGAAATAAAAATGGTCAACGAGTATGAGGAGAAATGGAAGATAACTACCAGCCAGGAGAAGTTCCAACTCCTGCCTATGGCGATAATCAAACCAGCAGATGTAACTGTGGGCGATAAACAGATCCCATTCAAAAACAGTATCAAGGTACTAGGAGTCACGTTCCCCAAGACAGGCCTAAAACAGCACATGCTGAACTGCCTAAAAACAGCAGAGGCCACTTCCAAAAGGATCAGGAGATTCAGGGCTGTTTTCGCAAAAACTTATCTGATGCTATACAAAACATTGGTGAGACCACCACAGCTGGAGTACCCCACAGCAATCCTAGCCCCAGCATGTAGGACCACAGTAATGAAGATGCAAGCCTGCCGAACAAAAACATCAGAGAACGTACAAGGAAGCCCCTCCTCACTACAACACAACGAAGGAACTACATGAAAGGGCAAGCATAGAGAACATCAATTGTAGAATCCACAGGCTGCCAAATAAGACGTGGGACAGTCTGTCAGCATTAGATGTAAACACTGTAGACAGGAGCAGAGAAACTACCGATGAGGGAAGGAGAGACTTAAGGAATTGGCCAAGAATGGCTCCTAAGATAGAAGGGCTTCAGCCAGAACCAGTCAACAGGAATTCGAATACAATAAATTCTGAGCTTAAACAGTTATCTAGATTGAGATAAAGCGATAATCAATGTACGACATCAACCAACTGACAGGCATTCTTAACCACCAGCACCATTTCATATCACCTCCCACTATCATTGAAATAAAAAATAAATAAATAAATAAATAAATAAAAAATAATCACTCATAACCATATATCGTGACCCTACCTCCTCTTGTCCTTCATTGCTCTTCATCGCCAACTTCAACTGACGAAGCAAGGGCGTCTGCCCCCCACCCTCTATTTCCTTCTTAACTTCCTTCACTTTCCTCCCTTGTCACCTCTAACCTGTCCCCTCAACCCCGTTTCCTCCCCCAAATACATCCTCAATCTTTCCTATCCCCAATTCGTTCGTTCGTTCGGCTCTCATTCATTCAACATCAATCTACTCCTACCCTAACTCGTGATCATACCCAGTTGGAACTGGGAGAAACGTTGGCGAAATAATTGTATACTCTAATTAACAAACATATACATTGTAAAAAAAACTCTACGGGTTATATCCCTCATATTTAAATACACGGATATATGGAATCCCTGAATTTCAACTACTGTATTTTCCTCCTGAGGATGAATAACATCGGAACGTTACTCGCCCGATGCAGTAGCAGAGAAAAAGCAATAATTAGAAAAATAGAGAAGACTCTATGCAAATTAAATGCAGCTGATGCAGCAATTTCATTTAACATTACCTGTCTAAAAGAGGGGTTTCTCCCGATATATTATTATTATTATTATTATTATTATTATTATTATTATTATTATTGTTGTTGTTGTTGTTGTTGTTTTTATTGCTCTAGTTATTGCTGCTGCTGCTGTCCACGTTCTCTTTTGTTTAAGGAAATTTGGTAGACAGGTACTCTTTTTTTGTTGGAGATTATTATCTCTAAATATTGTTTTACCTTTACACGCTATTTTGAATGTCCAAAGCCAATATAAAAGCCAAAGGTTTATCATTTTTTTCCCACAGATATAGCTATAGAAAGTTAGAGGTCACTGGGCTTTGAAATTCTACGCTTTGCCGGAAGGTATTGTTCCTTGTATTATTTATTTATTTATTTTTTTTTTTACCTTGACATGGTCTCAAGTTTACTTTTCAGTCTATAGGGCAACATTTTACTCTATCTGATTTTGGTGAAATTTGATGAGAGGCTTCCTTGAGGTTAGGCTAATGGTTATTTTCCCTTAATGCTTCTTACCTTGATGTTTTTTCACTTCACTCATTAACGTAATTATCTGCATTTTATTTTTTCGTGACTTTTAGGAAACCAGGTGGTAGGTACCTCAAGTTATTTACTCTCAGGATTTTAGCCTTGACCCATTTCTCAAGGGCGCATATCCATTTAAGGCAAATTGTTAATAAATTTTTGATTTAGGAAATCAAAATTTTTATAGGTAATGGTCACAGATATCGGTAATCTTTTGACAGGACATTAAATAATTAAGTTTTGAGTTTGAAACATCTTTTTTGGGGCGGCGTATTTCAGCCTGCAATATCCTAAAACCCCTTGTTTTGGTAATTCATTCCTAACCACATTATTCTTATAGTTCTCGAGATTGCTTGCTATTATTTTTTTTTTAGGCAAATGAAACATACCTTTATATACTTTTATGTAAACATGTATTTCAAATGTCATTTAATATATCTAATTTTTTTTTACATCAACTGTCTGTCTTTCATGTCTTTCATCCCAGTGCAATATGTTTTATCTCTGATGATATCACACATGAGAGAATGTTGCTTTGCCATGCGTGTGTTTGCGCATGGAATGACTTACTGTCTCTCACATACTTTATTACTCTCTCTCTTTTGGTTTAAATAGTTATATCAAACTCTAGCCTTTTTATTTTCTTTACTTATATTGCATACAGCGTATCTCTATCTCCCGTCGTTTATATCTCATATTAAGTTTTCCGTGCTGATATGTATGTATATATAATATATATATATATATATATATATATATATATATATGGATAAAGTATAGTATACAGTAATATATATATATATATATATATATATATATATATGTGTGTGTGTGTGTGTGTGTGTGTGTGTGTGTGTGTGTGTGTGTGTGTGTGTGTATCATGTATATGTGTATTCTCTATATATATATATATATATGTATATATCTATATATATATATCTATATATATAGGGGATAGTCAGATATATATATATATATATATGGATAAAAGACTCATATATATAATATATATATATATATAGATATATATATATATATATACATATATATACATATCATATATAATATCTGGATGATATATAAAAATTAAGCGCAGTAGAACTAATAACAGGTATTGGAAACGTTCAGATAAAAAAATCTTTGGTATTGCCAAATCAACACTCTGTAGAGTCTTGTTACAAAAGAGAGACTTATCTCTGAAATAATTTGTGGCAAAAGAAACAAAACAAAAACAACTCAGTGGAAGATAGAAAAACAAACAATGAATATAAATAGCCAAGTGTAGAAACTGATTACTTGGTTGCTTGAAGATGGGAAATATTTCAGAATTCTAACGAGGAGGAGAGAAAGATAAGGATAACCTTTCCGGGAGATGACTTCTACATTTGGGGGGAAAGGCTGCTGCCCCAGAGTGGATGCTGAAGAAACTCGCATTTCAGTCTTGGGAATGAACCTCCTTTCAAGAATCCGAGAAGAGGGCTTTGATTCGAAGACTTTTAATCATTGGTGAACTTAGATATTAAATGATTTTGACTAAAGAAGTTTGCTCGCAGTCTCTTATTTATTTCAGATTCAACACACCACACAGGACATAAAATCTTGTTTCTTCATCATGAAAAGAAACCCATTATGAGTCATCGAGCAGAAAATCCATTTCCTGATGAAGCTTTTTTTTTTTTACTCATAATGCAGACTTTACAGAACATCATTCAAGACTTTACTGTGATACTCTGTGGAACTAATGGTCCGTAGCCTCTGAGTTATTCTGGAAATGATCTAGCACGTGGGGATTGGTTTCTTTGAATTGGGGTGGACCGGAATGGTGAAGATATATTTTCTGTGAAAGGGAAATTCCTCAGTGATAATTTAGCATCCTCTGTCATATCAGCTATTCCATAAAGACTGCATCTCTCTCTCTCTCTCTCTCTCTCTCTCTCTCTCTCTCTCTCTCTCTCTCTCTCATATTTGACCCAACTTAGATAATAGGGTAGGTATCAAACCCGTACCCTGCCCCCTTCCCCTTCCCCTTCCCCCAAGCCCCCAGCCCTTCTTTGGCTGAGTCGGTTGAGCTTCAGACTGTCACTCGATGGGCCGGAGTTCAATTCCCGCGGCCGTCTGATGAAGAGTTAGAGGAATTTATTTCTGGTGATAGAAATTCATTTCAATAATACTGATGGTTCGGATTCCACAATAAGTTGTACCTGGTCCCGTTGCTAAGTAACCAATTGGTTCTTAGCCACGTAAAATAAGTCTAATCCTCTGGGCCAGCCCTAGGAGAGCTGTTAATCAGCTCATTGGTCTGGTAAATCTAAGGTATACTTAACTTTTTTTTTTCCCCCAAGCCACTTCCTCTTTGTAACTTATGTGGTAAATAAACTCTACGGATTTATCATACTTCATTTCGTGTACCCGAAAATGCTTTTCAGCCACCACAGTAATACCTGGATAAAAGGAACAGACACCGCAGTAATATCTGGATAAAAGGGACAGTCACCACAGTAATGTCCGGACAAAAGGGGCCAGTCACCAAAGTAATAACTGGATAAAAGGTACAGTCACCACAGTAATACCTGGATTAAAGGGACAGACAGAACAGTAATTTCTGGATAAAAGGACAGTCATCACAATAATACCTGGATAAAAGGTACAGTCACCACAGTAATACCTGTCAGTTCACCGACGAAGGTTGAACGTTCCCACGAAAAAAGTAGAGCTGTCAGTCGGTCCGTTAGCACAAACCCTTCCCCATCTCCCTTCTGCCTTCCCTACACCTTCTAAAGTAGCTGTCTACCAAGTACATGCACATAAAACTAAGTGTGTACATATTAAGTTTCGCGAAAGCTAGGAAAATCTACGTTGAAAAATGGGTCAAGTATCAAAATATTCTTTTAAAATGCACTGTCAGTCCCCACGGTACCTTCAAGTTTCATATAAATATGAAAAAGAGTAGTAAGGACAACAATAATAATAATACTGATTGACATCGTCGAATGGTATATTCAACAGCAATTACTCAAATATGATTCATTAAGTAATATCTACATAAATAAAAAAAAAAACATGAACTGAAATATTCCGTATAATAATGAAAACACGAATTGAAGTAAAACCAACGATAGAAACGGGGAGACGACTGTTAAGCAAATCCATGGATGAGGTCATAGTGATATCTATATTTCATTTAAAAATCAAAGATTGTGATTAAATATAATTTCAAGATATCATTATATTAAAAATTAAAAATGTCCTTCATTCATAAGGATTGTCATTTTTTTTTTTTTTTACTTTTCCTGTTTTTTTTAAGGACTGGAATAGCTTAATGATTTATGTAGCCTAATTACCGGAATTAGCTAAAAAAAAAAATCCAAAAAACGATACCATTTTCTTGTTTTGTTCTTAAATTCTCTCTTCGCAAAAGCCGGATAAAGCTCCTGCCACTTCCTATAACGAGAAATTCTCTAGAAGTTGTTTCGGTATTTGGGGCATGGAGCTCAATTCAGTAAAGGGATATATTTCTGCTTCAAGCTCATACATCTTTCTCCTTTCTTCCTAAATTCGTGTCTCGCCCTTAGTGCATCTCTCTCTCTCTCTCTCTCTCTCTCTCTCTCTCTCTCTCTCTCTCTCTCTCTCTCTCTCTCTCTCTCTCTCTCTCTCTCTCTTATAATTCCTATTCTTAATCGCATGTGCACAAGTACATGTACTTCTTTGAATATTAAGTGTTGTGTGGAATGACTGACCTTCTGATACGTATAAACATGTAAAAATAGCATAATCCGTGTCATTAAGATAAAAACAAATATAAGAGGAAACTACATCTGAAGCACATATGGCTACTCATTTGACACAGAGCATTATAAATGTTCTCCCAGCCGAGATGAAATTATCTTGGCAGAAAGAAAACTCTTTCTTTCGGTTGAAAAACAAAATGATTCCCCAGACAGGAGTAAACATTTTTCCCTCTACAGACATAAAATTTCCTCCGAGACAGAAATGTCTTTTTCCAGAACAAAAATAGATATTTTTCCCTTGGAAAGATTACTTTGGTGCCCGAGAGAATCATTAGGTGGTCGCTTGGCAACTGATTTAGAGTATAGCCCCTTTGCGCCAGTTCATTATAGAATGACATCCCTTTTTCTCATCTGGAGAAGTTTTTCATCAAGAGGCAAAAACAGGTTGCGACACATTAGTTCAATTCACGATCGATCTGGAATGCTTTAGATATCTGACTTGAATTGATTTGTAAAAATTTAGGCCGACAAGCCAAGCACTGAGCACTTTCGGCCATTCATCGCTAACACAGGAAAAGTGGGACTTGGATTGGTAGGACAGCAAGATGAAGAGACCCAGAAAACAAAGGAGATGAGGTATAAGAATGGATGGAAAGTAAGGCGGTGGTGGGGAGGGAGGTGATATAAATGCTTAGAGTCCACCACCAGAGGTGCACCGACGGGACTACCTCCCTACGGGATGCTTTAGATGTGTTGTTTTAAATCGTACTGGTTCAGTGCTAACGAAAGCCATAAACTCAACGCCTGAGTTCTTATGCATACATTTACATTCATATGATGTTTATAACCACTTTTGTACGTGATACATTTATCGCACATTACCACAGGTGACAAAGAAAGAGTCTTCTTAACCGGGGTGTAGTATATTAACCGGTTACACACACACACTTATATATATATATATATATATATATATATATATATATATATATATATATATATATATATATATATATATATATATTAATATATATATATATATATATATATATATATATATATATATATATATATATATATATATATATATATATATATATATATATATATATATATATATATATATATATATATATATATATTAATATATATATATATATATATATATACACACACATTAACATACATACATATATATATATATATATATATATATATATATATATATATATATATATATATATATATATATATAATGAAATCAATATATGTTTTTATATGCGTTTATAATTATTGACAAATGAAATCAATGTGTTTTTTTGTATTTTTCATATATTGTTTGCTAAATATAGTTCTGAAACGACGGAAACATGAAAACCAGATATGTAATCAAGAAGACTGACACAAAGTCGCTTTAGAATCGAAGGATGACAACATTTGCATTTCGAAAACATCTTACACCGAGCAGTAAACAAAAGGATGACTTGACTTAACAAGGTCCTTTGCTGTCAAAAGAATTCCGCATAATGCGACAGCCATGTAAAAAGACATGGAACCTCTACCGTGGGAATTCAGTTCAGTGTTTTGCTGCAAAATATGGAGGAGAGAGGAGAGGGATTTTGGGTGGCTGTTTACGTTCTGTGAAGGGAATTGAAGTGGTTTTACTTGTTCTTCCCCTTCCCACACCCCCGTCTTCGTTCCCCACTCTTGCTTCATTTCCTCTTTACAGTTACTGCTGCTATTATGCTGAGAGAGAGAGAGAGAGAGAGAGAGAGAGAGAGAGAGAGAGAGAGAGAGAGAGAGAGAGAGAGAGAGAGCACATGTCTGATTCTTATTCCATCTCTTCCCTGTTTTCGCTCTTCATGTTTACAATGTTATTGTTCCAGCTTTTCGAGATGCAGCTCTTCTTGTGCAAACACATGTATTATTGTTGCGCATGAATTCTTGATTAGACATTTAACGAAGCAATAACCATTTATTTCTTCTTCTTGGCAAATTGCATGTCCTTGCCCTATCAAGGAACGTCACTCCACAACTTTTTTTCGTAGCTTTACATCCCAACTTAATTTCAAAGCTTAGGTACACAGTTTGGCTCAACAGCTCGTAAGCTTCAAGGAAGACGACGAAAAAAGCGAAATTTTTGTTCTGCAGAAGACGTTTTCCACAAAATATCATAACCAATTATGGTTTTCTTTGAGAAATGATGGCGGTAGTCATTTCCACACTCGTGCAGAAGTCTCGCCGGGTCCAAAAATATAGAATATTTAATGAAGCAGAAGAAAACTTTCTTACAAAAAGAGAAACTCTTTCGTCATCATTTAAGATAATCCCAATTATTTTAAATGCCTTGAATCAAGATACTCACTTACGTAACATCGGTTGCTTATAGAAAAACGAAAGAAATTTTACCTTTCTCGCTCCTTTTATTCTGATGTCGAAATGAATGCTTAAAAGTTATGAGAAATATATCATGACTGATACACACACAAATGCAAACACACACACACACACACACACACACACACACACACACACACACACACACACACACACATATATATATATATATATATATATATATATATATATATATATATATATATATATATATATATATATATATATATATATATATATATATATATGATAATAATCACTCTCACGCATCATTTGTATTGCTCTGATGAACACGGGGAAAAATGCAATACTTGGTGTAGGGCCTGGCCGGTTTCGGCATTTTTCTAAGCCATCAACGAGAGTGATACGTCGTGGCAAAAATTCACAATATATATGCCAGGGGACAGTAGAAACGACCATACACCCCGTTGGAAACCAAAGGTCCACACCTGACAAGTAGCAGCGAGTGGAGCCAAATACTCATTTGTGGCTAACCCGAGGCACAAACGATGAATGGTCCCATCCCCTGGCACTTGTCGGGTGTGGATCTTTGGTCTCCTACGAACTGTGTTTTTGTACCGTTCCCCTACCATATATACAATGAGTTTTACCATTACGTGTCGGTCCTCCACCAAGTATTTTATTTTTCCTTGCAGTTGTGATATACATATGTTTTATATGTATGTATGTATATGTATATATATATATATATATATATATATATATATATATATATATATATATATATATATATATATATATATATATATATATATATATATATATATATATATATATATATATATATATATATATATATATATATATATATATATATATACATATATATATTCCCCAGTATGCATAGTGTACTGTGCATTCCAGGTATTAGTACTGCTGATGTTACCCTTGTTTAACGTAATTCCTCGTAGCCTAATCTATGAGTTATACTTCCCACCAAAATACAATTCCTTATTTTTGTCACTATTTGATAATAATTACAATTCACCGTAGTTTTTACCAACGTTTAATTCTAACCAAATTTCCTACTTGCACCACTTGGATTGAATTGAATTGAATTTAATACAGAATTTAGGCCAAAGGCCAAGCACTGGGAGCTGAGAGGTCATTCAGCATGAAACGGAAATTGGCAGTAAAAGGTTTGGAAGGTGTAACAGGAGTAAAACTTCGCAGTTGCACTATGAATCAATTGTTAGGAGAGGGTGGAAAGTAAGATGGAGGAAAAAAAATATGAAAGGAGGTAGAGTAAAAGAAACGAAAGGGGTTGCAGCTAGGGGCTGAAGGCACGCTGCAAAGAACCTTAAGTAATGTCTACAGTGCACCCCATGAGGTGCACTGACGGCACTATCCACCTACGAGGGGAAATACAACACTCTTGGGTTCATAAGCAATGATTATAATTATTAATACCCTCTGGTACATTTATCTTTTTTTACCACACTTTGATTCAGATAACAGCTCTATGAGCCATTTATCAACCCTATTGTATATCGAGCCAGAAAATAATCGTGAATTTTGCCCACTTTTGATTCTGAAAACACGCTTTCGATATAACACTTCTGAAATTGAATTATCTTTCATTATCCTTATTACCGAAAATCAGATTACTCCATTTATATCTGGATTAAAGATCAAATTTTATCCACAACGATTAGAAATTATTTTTTTGATATTTCAGTGCATATCGGTAAATTTTAATTTATTGTTGTTTTGTGGTAAGGATATAAGAAGCCATTCTTTTTCTTATATCCATTACTTAATTTATCTTTTTAAGTGCAAAATTGTCTACTGCTCTTATAAATCATTTGCTGTTCAAAGACTTTTTGTACACATCTCTAAATGCTTTCCTGTTTCTTCAAAATATAAAATAGAAATAAATATTAAATGAAAGTACAACATGCAAAATACATTAGATTATTAGGAATAAAATAGTATTAAATATAGCAAACAAAACATGATATGGAAAATGTTTAAAAAAGAAAATAGGAACTCCAATATAAGAGATAAGGATAAAAAATATAGATGAGATAGGAAATATTAATTTTTGGGAAAGATTTAGCGACCGGTTTGGCAAAGTTTTCTAGCATCATGTTTCATACAAAACTTGTGGATTAACGGCTTTCAAATATTGTCATCGAAAATATCATGAATTTATCAATTCTATCTTATTTCAAAATGTCAATACGTAAATACAGAAAGAGAAAATTTTACATTTTCTCTGTGTAGGATGTTTGCACTTACAGGTATATTCCATGTGATTCGTGATGAGCCAATGATAACTTGTTATTTGGATTTAAATTTTATGCCCCACTACTCATGTTTTTTTTTTCTTTTATATATATCTTTGTTTATTCGATAATCCTTTTTTATATACATTCAATCAAAATATTTGAAAAGAGGCGTAGCTCCAGTGAGCTATTAAATGACTTCGAACTGACGTGGTTGATGGAGAATGGAGCTCTCGGATGGCATTGCCAATGTAGGTCGCACGTATGGAAATTTATTTTAGAGTCGCTTTTCACTGGCGACCGAAAGCACTCGACAGAGGAACATAATTGTGCGTGAGGTCAGTTGTATGTGGGCCCATTTGAACTTGTATTTTATTACCAAGTATTTTTGAACAATGTTTCCCGCGTCTGTAAGGGGAACGTTTCTAAGGCCACGACACTTTATTCGATGTTTGTAGGATAAAAATAATAATATCCTAAAGAACCGGCTGAACTGAACTGAACTGAACTGATTATAGAATTTAGGCCAAAGGCCAAGCACTGGGACCTATGACGTAATTCAGCGCTGAAACGGAGATTGACAATAAAGGGTTTGACAGGTGTAACCGCAAGGAAAACTTCGCAGTTGCACTATAAATTAATTGTTAGGAGAGGGTGGAAAGTAAGATGAAAGAAAGAGAATATGATAGGAGGTACAGTTACGGGCTGCTCCATGAGCAAGAGCCCGTGCTGGCATAAGGCCTGCTTAATCAACAACAACAACAACCTTATTTTACCAGATCTTCTTCAACCACGTCCAGAGGATGACCAACGAGCTGGTCGAAACATGTCGACGGTACCTGAAATAAAACCTGAATCCAAACGACGAAGGATTTCTGATTGGATATTTCGATAAAAGACATCCCGCATTCCGCACACTATCCTTTTTCCAGTGTGAATATCAGCCAGTTGCTGACTAACGTCGGTGAGCCCGAAAAGCGAATCATAAGGAAAATAGAAAAGACACTGTATAAAATAAATTCGCATAATACAGCCATCGTTTTTAATAAAACCTATTATTATTATTATTATTATTATTATTATTATTATTATTATTATTATTATTATTATTATTATTATTATTATTATTATTATTATTATTATTATTAATCAGAAGATGAACCTTTTTATATAAAACACGCCCGCATGAGCCACTAGCTTGAATTCAAGCTTCCAAAAAGTATGGTGTTCAGTTTAAAGGAGTAACAGAAGGTAACGGGAAATACAGAAAAAAAGAGATCAGTTATTAGAAAAGAAAAATATAAATTAATGGTTAAATAGACAAAAATGTAAGTAAATTATAAAATAAAAGGAGAACTGCGTAGATCAACTCAATGAACGTTGTATATTAAATGCAATGCTAACGGGAAATTACTTCAACATTTACGTTACTTTTTACAAGGTCGGTACTTCAAAGTGTGTCGTTGGGTCGGTGGCCGCCCCCCCGGCTCCATTGCCTCACTTTGACCTGCTACGGAATTTTATGAAGCCACAATACATACTACATAAAGGCTTTAAAGAGATTGCTCCCAGTACTTAAAAACGAAAAATCAACATAACGCATAGAAGTATACGCTGTTTGACTGTTAACGAAAATGATAATCGTGCATATTGCAGTTTAAATGCAATTTCAGTAAGGAGCGCCTTCGCAGACAAGTAAAACTACTTTTATGAAAAATTAATTCTCTAACTGACTGAATAATGATCATACGCTACAGCTTGGAGATACGGAGGCGTCAGTGCGATTTTGCAACATTGTACCAACCTAGCCTTTCAAAAAACTAAATGTTTGGACAAAGCATACAATATCTGAATAACTGACGTATACTAGGCTAACCATATTAGACCTACTCCTAATAATGGTTTATTTTTTATTCAGTAACCAAAAATAAAATGTTTTCTGAAATTCTTATCAGTGGACTTTTGCCCAGAACATCTTCGGCCAACCGACGGTCTTCTACACATTACAGACCTAACATCTCGCCCCTGATGGGCGGTATAGTCCTAAATCATATTACGAATACTGGAACAAGATTAAGATAAAAAAATTTCATTAGGGAAGACGTGACAAATTACAAAATACATGAGCCGAATAGACCGATTAATAACTAAACTTAAGCTAACCTATTGACATCAGGCACACTTGCCTCTACAATAAATAACTTCATAAGGAAAAGCGTTAGGCACCTCAAGCACTCATGGAAACGATGAAATAGGCTATTTATCGTGGCATTACTTGGCACCGCTGTTAAAGACTGATTTAATAATATACTAAAATCTACTGGAAATCTTACAAGGTAAGACCACGGGTAAACAAAAGTTCACCGACAGTCACCTCTCAGGTATGGGAGAACAATCAAGCCGATTGTTGTTATGTTCTTTGGATAATTTGAGTTACCCCCAAGGGAAGTCTCAAGAAGATGTTTTTAAGACCAGCCGTTATCCCAGCAAAAGCCCACAGAGCAGCCCGGAAGTGAGATTCAATGGTTTGAAGTGGAAACAAGTAAAATATGCGCCGAAGTTTCTTTGTCGCAATCGAGTTTTCTGTACAGAGTATAATCAAGGCTATCGAAATCCTTGAGAAAGTAGTTAAGTTGGTCCATGACCACGAGTCCCATTCACAAGAGTAAAATGGTGGGGGGCAGGCTATAGGATCATCTTGAAATTTTGAAGTGGCTATCGAACTGTTGGGCTATTATGGGACAGGAGTAGGATGTCTGAGAGCAACATGCTGTAAGTTAACTAATAGAATGTGAATGCTAGAATATTTTGTTTTTTACTTAAATAATTAATGCCCATGTTTCTAAATATGAAACATAATTCAAATAGGAAAGTGAAAAACACAATTTTAATGACCGACGTTGCTAACATTGGTTGATTAGTATAATTTATCTAAAGCTTCAAAATTGTATTAGTTTACTAGTTTGGGTTAACGCTGAGTATGCTTAATGTCATGCTGATGATTTAAAGAGGTATCTTGATCATCACGAGATATGAATTTCTAAAACTGACATTGCCGGGAAAGTATGGAGGTCCAGTTTGTTTAGCTTGTAATCAAACGAAAATATCAGGCCTGCAGTTGATTTTCCTTGGGGGTTAAGAAATTCTGAAAATTCTTTTAGGTTTATTTTCGTTAGGTAATTAGGTTTGAGAATAAATAAGTAAATCTAAATTCTCAGATAATGATCGCGTTTATATATTTGGCAGAATCTAAGTAAAATATAAATTACATAAGGACCAAAGGATATGATAATAACGCGAAGGGTGCAATAATGACGAGGCTTGATCATTTTGGTGTAATGAAAAACCAGGAAAGCGTAATATATCTCTAGTGCGCGCACACAGAATATTAAGGACTGAAGCTTTAAAGATTTAGATGGATTATTCTGCTCTGAAACAAAAGCTGGATATCGGAGAAACTTCACGGAAGACAAATGAGACGATGAGTTTCACACTGAGGCTAAATCATTGTATGCCTCATTTTATCAAAACTAGACTCATTCAAATCGCGGTTTTATCAGTAACTACAAGAAACACATATAACTAGATCAAGGCACAATAAGCAATACTCATTTGCTCAATTTCTCATCGTGCAAGAGCCATGGTGAAGCGAGGTAGTGAGAAGACAAGCGGGGGGAGGGATAGCACACACAATGATGACAAAAGAAAAATGTGGAACTGGTTCACAGTGGTAGCAAAGGTGAAGTTCCACTCTTCCCTTCCCAAATTATTAATATTAGATTTATAAACTATTTTCTTGCTAGTTTGACTAGAGAGGGAGGGGGACGTTAAATGTAGAAACTTAGGATGGCTACTAAGGTTTAAGTCATTTGTGTATTGTTTGTTCATGTGATGTAAGGCATTTATAAATTTGTTTACCCACACTTCATTACAAAAGCAAGCACCTTAATGCCCTTTCCATACGACGGGGAAAGACACGACGGGCACTCTGATTTGCCCGTAATTCTCTCTCATTAAACAGTGTTACCGGATCAAACAGTCCAAGGCAGGCAGCAGGCACAGGCAGGTGAACCTATGACTTGGACCAAACACTGGTCAGAGGGCAGAGTGCAGTCAGAGCTTTGTCAGGCAACGTGGTTCCTAGTCAGGTCCCCCATCCAGTGCCTCAACAGCAGGCATGGGTACTTTGATGGTTTGCCTGTGGTTTCCTCGTCTATAGTGTCATCTACAATCGTGATTGCCATCCACCCACAAAATTGGTAACAGTGTCTGTCTGCCGTGCATTTGCCCCTCGTGTGGAAGGGGCTTAAAGAATGCTTTCAAGGGGTGTCTGGGACTTGAGAATTAAATTTCAATTCAAAAGATTTATTGACATATATTACATGTCAAATGGGGCGTACAAGCATGCTGGTACACCCTCCAAAATATTTTAACAATGCATCATTCACCTTCCAAATTACTTGTTCCAATAGAAATTGGGAAACTACTACATAATTCTTGGAACCATATTGTTAAGCAAATAACACACCTGCTCGGGAACTGTGTCA
>NC_089796.1:28576094-28601094 GCF_040412425.1 Macrobrachium rosenbergii
CTATATTGAAAAGCAAAGCATAATCAAGTCTTCCACCCCTCAAATGAGTGGGTCATTCTTACCCAAAACCCGAACATTATCTATGGAATTCATTATATTATTCAAAGAACATCCATTTCTATTTTGGCATCCAGCCGTGCCCAGATTTTCATGACGAGCATTCAAATCACGCAGCAATAAACATGGTTCACTAAATACGGTGGAGGGTAAAGTTTCTAATGCCAACATATTAGAATGAATATATAGATATTAATGATATATATGACATGATCCTTCATGCGAATATTAACATCTAAAATCTCTGTACCATTAACCGTAACAGCTGTTTCTAATTTATCAGGAATGTTGTTTTTAATAAACATAGTTAACCCCCGTGTGTTGCTCAGAGGATCTGCAGGTAACTCAAAACTTTGATAACCAGGTAAATGAAAACCTAAGCTACTGATTCCTACCTCTTGCAATATCGTGGGATAAAATATACGAGTGAACATCAGTAGACCTTTTCTGTAAACCGTTCACATTCCATGATAGATATTTTAGTTTAGGTGGCACCATTGTCGGTCAGATTTTCCCTAAAATCTCCTTCTAAAATAAAAAGAATGATCTTTTAAGAGCCTCATCAGGTTGTTCCATGTATTTCAGCACAACATCCAACAAAGTAGACATGTCGAATTATTATTGACTGAAACATCAGTTTGAGTACTTTCAACACTTCCTTGCAAATATTTGTTTTCACTTGCTGAACTCATTCCAGCTTCAACATTCCTTTCAAGCACAGAATAAGCGGTTGCAACGTCTGCAACGCCACTTCGAGGAGCAACATGTTTTTCGTTAACAGAACTTTTTGTTTTACAGAGTTGACTAATTTGAACTTGCATAGATATAACTAGTTTTTTTTTTTTTTTTTTTAGCTCATTTATTTCCGTGCGCAGGACTGCCAATGCACCATTATTCTCCAAATTAGAACAAACTTTGGCCATTAATTTCTGCTATGCCACTTTTTCCAAGTCTCTCTTTCTCCCAAAGTTCCCACACATTGATAGTGGAAGTTACTGTCTTTCTCGATTGTTTAGTGTCCTGACAATGCTCCATTACACTTACCGCTTCTCTTTTACAACATGAGGTTTTTCTTTACACAGCGAGGAACCTGCAAAGTGGTCTTTCCAACAATTGCAGCATTTCGGATTAATTTTAACTTTTTCCTTGATTTTATCTAGGCATAACTTAGAGTCATGACATTCACTGCAACACCACCATCTATATTTATTTTGACACTTATATGCTCAATGACCCCACTTGCTACATTTAAAGCATAAAGTAGGTGGTTCATTATATACGGAAACCTCCTGTAACCAATGCTGGGACAAACACTCTCTCGGGAATTTCCTCTCTGACAAAGGTAATCACCGGCGGCTTGGAAATAACCTCTCCGCCTTGCTTAACCTTTCGCCGATTAATAATGCCCCGAAAAGCTTAACTATCGAACTATTTACTAGGACTTATTCCATTCATGTTTTGCCCCTCAATGGATTGGTCAACATCCCTGTTAATGAACTTTGTCTTCTCATCCTCACCAAATCCCATATCTGGAAAAGCATTCAGTGCGAATGGGAAACGCTAAGACTGTGGCTGACAATTAGACCGAAGTGGTTTTATAATGACCTATTAGATTGTCAGAGTTCCCGAATGCTATAAATCTCAAGTGCTTATATGTGAATTATAATTTCTTGAAATTAATAAAGTTCATAAAAATGAGTCTTTATTAAAATTTTTGCGTTGTTATACGCAAACGATATATTCTCACAGGATAGAGACACCAAGTTAGAAAATTCCATCCGCTGAATTGTATTGCATATATTTGTGAATCCATATGTTAACGTTTCATAAAATTTCTCGATGCATAATAACTGCTGAGGAAAAGCTCGCCACAATATGATTTGAATGAGGAAATAATTATATATGAAACCAGCCATTTTCCATGCAGCTAGCGAGTATCTTTATAGACACACACACACACACACACACACACACACACACACACACACACACACACACATATATATATATATATATATATATATATATATATATATATATATATATATATATATATATATATATATATATATATATATATATATATATACACACATATATATATGTGTGTGTGTATATATGTATGTATGTGTGTGTATCATTAATTCTTTCTGAACGAGGTAAAATTTTTCTAATTGCTTATCGTTTGACTTAAGAGGTTTTGAACATCATTTTGGTTCACCCACTCGGTTTTTGTTTACCTTACATACGCTTCTGTCAAATTAAGGGGCGGGCGACCGTAATAGGAAACCGGATTTTTGAGAGGAAGGATGAAGGAAGGACCAGAGACAACCAAAAAGTGGTCCATGTATTTATCTCTTAACAATAGAAAAAACCTGATAAAATGGCCATGGCATTACTGAATGATTCTACTTGATGCTTGAAGGAACTCTGGATGTCACGGAGTCCTTACAGGGGCTTCGTAAAAGCAAGACTAAATGGGGCTTGCAAGACTGACGAAGCATTCCCAATGTCAAGGTAAATATCAAGATCAGTAAGAACTCTTTTCCTCCTAATTTTCTCTCTTTTTCTTATATTAAGGGTCTATTTCCTTATTCTTGCTATTAGTCTATATTTTAGGGTTATAGAAATCCGAGTCTTTCTCCCCCTCTTAGGACTTCACGTTTCTATTGCAACGTCTTATTCGAAATCCTCAAAAGCGTCACAGCATCATTTCTCGTTTTGGGCCAACCGGAGAGTTCCCAGACCAGCAATAAAAAATCCTTGTTTTTTTCTTCTTATGCTAGGGGAACTACCAAAGTAGTATGGGAAGTAGCTAGAACTCTACCAACTGTTTGACAGAAAGCTGTAGAATTCTCCTTCTTTATGACTAAAATAAAAAAAAAGAAAATCATTAGTTTAAAAACCACAAAAACACACGAGAGAGACAAACGTATTGCACTTAGAAGCACAGGAAACGAGATAGAGTATCAGAGCTTTAAATCAACTTTATTTTGATACTTAGTCAGTACTCTTGTACGATCGTTCTCATTAACATGCGACTTTAAGACCTTAAGGCAGCTTTCTTTGGTTAGGTTCTTTTCCTTTCAGTCATTACCTCTAAAACATAGGATGTTCACATTACAGTGTGCCTGTCGTCCTGGTGTTCAGTGTTATTGTTGCCGATGCTTTTGAGTTAGCGATAGGATCTAACAATACTTTCAGATGTCCTACACAATTAACTACGATATTGTGACTTTCTCATTTCGTACAATGGGATTCCTTTGTGTGTAAGCTCGCTGTGCAAGTTATCGGCCGTTTAGTCTCGCTCTGTATTGATGATTGCTTATTTTGAGTAATAATAATAATAATAATAATAAATAATAATAATTTACTATACTATAATTATTTTTTCTTTTTTTTCTTTTTTATTTATTTATATATATATTTTTTTGTCTGTCATAGTCATCCGGTTCGACTGGGTGGTTTTTATAGTGTGGGGTTCCGGGTTGCATCCTGCCTCCTTAGGAGTCCATCACTTTTCTCACTATGTGCGCTGTTTCTAGTAGCAAACTCTTCTGCATGAGTCCTGGAGCTACTTCGGCATCTAGTTTTTCCAGATTCCTTTTCAGGGATCTTGGGTTCGTGCCTAGTGTTCCTATGATTATGGGTACACTTTCCACTGGCATATCCTATATCCTTCTTATTTACATTTTCAGGTCATGGTACTTATCAATTTTTTCTCTTTCTTTCTCGTCTACTCTGGCGTCCCAAGGTATTGAGACATCAATGAGTGATACCTTCTTCTTGATTTTGTCAATCAACGTCACGTCTGGTCTATTGGCACGCATCAACCTATCTTTGCCTGATTGTTTACTATCATTCCCTCAGGTTGGTGTTCGTACCACTTATTACTGCATGCTAGCTGGTGTTTCTTTCACAAGCTCCAGTGGAGGGCTTTTGCTACTGAATCATGCCTCTTTTTGTACTAGTTCTGTGCAAGCGCCGGTCATTCGCTTGCCATCTTTCATATTGCACTTCCTGCATATAAGTGAGATGTTATTTCCACCTATTGTTCTTTGGACGTATCTGGTTCTTAGGGCCTGACCTTGTGCCGCTGTTAGCATTCATTCTGTTTCGTTCTTGAGTGCTCCCCTCTGTAGCCATTGCCATGTTTCATCGCTGGCCAGTTCTTTAGTCTGTCTAATGTAATGTCCGTGCATTGGTTTGTTGTGCCATTCCTCTGTTCTGTTTTTCATTCTCCTGTCTTTGTATATTTCTGGGCCTTCGTCTACTTTTATCAGTCTTTTTTCCCATGCACTCCTTAGCCACTCGTCTTCACTGGTTTTCAGGTATTGTCCCAGTGCTTTGCTCTCGATGTTGACGCAGTCCTCTATGTTTCGTAGCCCTCTCCCTCCTTCCTTTCGTGTTATGTATAGTCTGTCTGTATTTGCTCTTGGGCGTACTGCTCTGTGTATTGTCATGTGTTTCCTAGTTTTCTGGTCTATGCTGAGGAGTTCAGACTTCTTTCACTCCACTACTCCTGCGTTGTATCTGATTACTGATACTGCCCATGTGTTAATGGCATTCGTCATGTTTCCGACATTGAGTTTTGACTCGAGTATTGCTGTAAGTCTGCATATATTCTTTCCCGATCGTGTCCTTCATCTCTTGGTGTTTTATATCCTCTCCTTCTATTATTTCCAGGTATTTATATCCTATCTCATGGAGCCTTGATGGCTCGGTTGGTAAAAGCAGCAACCTCAGGTCTGTGGCGAGGGTTCAGTCCCGCAGCCGACCAGTCAGAGAAGGTGGACACTTTGCTATCCGTGTAGACACCCCCGGATTACGTATGTAATCAACGGATAGGTTTGCTGAAAGCAAATGGGTGTTACAGACTAATACACACATAAACAAAGCCACTCCAACATCTTCTAAAAACATAACAGACACCTTACACGTCTCGAACTGTCGACCTACCTGCCCAGTTCTCCTTGCTGCTGGGAGAAAGGGAGCTGGGGATTTGGTACAATACATGTACACATTCATTACTGGGGTCTAAGCGATGTCAGGCAGGGAAGCCGATCGAGGCTACGGCCTACCCCACCGCCAAATCAAAGTCCTTCAAAAGAAGGCATTGTGCTTACCCCATATAAAAATGAAAAAAAAGCACGTTAAAACGAAGAAGAAGATTTATATCCTGTCTCATATATGTATTTGATGCTATTCCCGTCTGGTAGCTTTATCCCTACAGTTCTTGTCACTTTGCTTATTATTATTATTATTATTATTATTATTATTATTATTATTATTATTATTATTATTATTATTATTATTATCGGTATAAGCTATGGAGGCAAGCATGCTCTTCGTATATCTTCTCTCGCATATCATTTTGACTCTCTGAAGTTATCCTTCTCTATTTACAATTAGCTGTATCGCATCCGCAAACATCAACTTCTACAGACTCTATTATGACGCATTTTCTCTTCTCATAATGCCATTACTGTGACTGAACCCAGTAACTAGGACATCGTTGGTGTATGGTAATGAACCTGTTATGTTTGATGATGCAGGAAAACTAACTGGACCCTTAAATGCACTTCACGTTAGAAAGGGGTAGAGGCACTTCGGTGTACAATGGCAGCACTGCCATTTAGGTTTGGAGACCGGGGATAGGGCCGCAGCACGGTTAAGGACCCTAGGTTAATTTTGGTTACGAAACAACTATATTAGTGATGTCCCACAGATTACATCTGCTTGGTTAAAGGAAAATTAAACTCGAAACAAAAGGATGCAAAGTAATTTTTAAATAAAAAAAAACAAAGAGTTCGTAGTTGAAAGCCATGCATTGCGATACGCAACAAAGAGAAAGAAAAAACTAGTTTTATCATTCTTTCTTTAATCTAGATACGTTACCTTTTAATCTTTGAATTGCAGCGTGACTGTTTCCTTCCTTTATTTGCCTTGCATTGGAATTCTCTTCCTGATTCTGTTTTCCTTACTTATAACCATTCCTCATCCTTCATTTAGCTTTACCTTTTCCTCACCGTGCAAGGACTGAATAGCGGACCAGTCTCTGTTAGGAGGAAAAATGAAGTACTGGTGGGATATTCCTTGAACTTTGCTTTCCTCTTAGATATCAGGGGAGTAGCGTATCCGAGGAGGTTGGGCAGAATAAGTAGAATCTGGTGAGGAACTCGGTGAGAGAAATTCTTGACATCCAAGCTCATTCTGGTCAGCAGCTGGGGAAAGAAAAATCTTCGACACGTGAGTAGAGTTATTGAAACTGAAGTTACGTAATTTTTTTATATATATATTTTGGGAGCTTGCATGTCCTTTTTTAATCGATCTCCGCGTTCCAGGGTTACTGGGAATTGATTTTTGCAACATATTTTTGTTATGACATTTTTTCCTCTCCATTCACACACTGGAAGTGAAATTAAAATTAAATGACCTTCTTTTTTTCTGATGTGTTTATTACTTGGAAACTGAGGACATTTAAATTCTTCATATATATATATTTTTTTGCAGTGAAGATGTTCTAAATATTGCTGGGCGTTTCTTTTGCTTTAATTGCAACTTGAAGCAATCCATATCTGCTATTCATATGCTATCTAAACGTTATCCCTTCCTGGTCTGAAAAGTCCTGCCTTATTTGGGAGCGCTGCCTCCTGTGATTCCTTAGTAGCACAAAACTAATTAGATGTTTTTTTATAATTGACCAAACATACGTTAACCTTTAAGCTTTCGAAGCTAAATTTAGTTATGATTATGTAGTATACTAAACAAGTTTACGAGAAAGCTTGTCTCAAAGTTTGAAGACCTTCCTCAATAGGATTAAAAAGGGCAAAGTTCTTCGAACTTTCCCAACTAAACCTAGGTCTACAAACCTGAAGTAGTTAACGACTCTGCACCTCTACTCAAGAGCCTCTAAAACTTCGCAAACTCAGAGTGATCTTGTAGAGAATCCATTGGGCGAAATATAGCTAATTAATTGGTTTAAAAAAATAAGAATTTTAGTGAAAAAGATAAATAAAAAAGAATTATTACAATATGACAGCGTATCACGCTTTTGAAAACTATTTTTCTCTCTCTATCTCTCTCTCACATACGTATGCGCAAATACGCCCGCATACACATACATGCACACACACACACACTTATGGTAAATAACATAGAAAAAAGAACATAGAATTATTAAAATAGAAAACAAATTTTCTCATGAAATTGGGAAAGTATCGTGCTTGACTTAGGTTTTAATCCATGTCATCTTTAGAATTTTGATAAAACTGAAAAATTATTTGCAGACATTTTGAAAACAACAGAAAATTAACGTTGGGGTTAATGCCCGTGATAACATTAAAAATATCAATCGTAAAACGGATGTTTTAAAAATGTCTAAAGCCGGCTATTCTGGGTTGATGTACATGTACCGAATGCTTACTTCAGATTCCGGATAAAACCAGACGTTAATCGGCACAAATCTGGCATTTTGATTAATTAAGAAAACACTTGATTATTTTAAGAAATCTTAATTAGAATTCTTTATAAATATCACACCTTGATCACGCAATATCACAATATTTATTTTCAACGCTTCTGGGTGGTTCAGTTATTTAAGAGCATTACTATGCTTGGTCAACTAAAAAGTGTGTTCCTTTTGCATTATAATGGAAGGCCGAAGGTTCATTTTTGTGGCCCTTACCATGTAAATATTTTCACGTTCAGTTTTAATGTACTTCATTTACACTCACATGAAGTGTGGAAAGTTAAGGTGTTATTGGGGCCAAAATTCAGTTAGCTATGCCTGGAGAAAGCCGAAATCAGCGGATGTCTCAGAACTACATTGGGGTTCGTTGAGAAAATCACAAAAAATGCACTTTAATCAAAATTTATATAAAAAATATCAATAACTAGATAGCTGAATTTTCAAGGTTACTTCATTCTGCCAGTAACTCCCCGATGTTTGTAATTCTCGAAGAGGAAAGTTGCAAACTTGGATAGTTATATTTCGGACAATGCTCTTCATCAGTTACAGGGTAACTGAAATCGGGAGTTCATCCTCTGTGGGATTGTCCTTCTTCATGCGAAAATCTTCGTGAGTGTTAATCTATTCCGTGTTTCACTCAGACTCCTCTGAACAGGATCTAACCGAAGGATGGGCATTCAGTGTTGCCAGATAATTTTTCAAAAAAAATTTTTTTCTGTAAAAAAATCTGTAGAAATCTGTAGATGTGAAATAAAATCCTGAGATAAATCTTCAGGATCACGTGTATATTCATAAACACTTTCGTGTATTTGGACTTGATTAGGATGAAATTCGGACAAATAAAAGAACATTCATTCAGTACTACACAGCCAAATTTGTACGGGGTATTTCCCCAAATCGATACAATAAGAGCAAAAATTAAGGGAATATACAACTTATTATACTCTAATAAACATGTTCAAAACAAAACAGGTTACAGGTAATTCCTTTGGACTACAAAATAGGAGAATTAAAGAAGTTACTTTGCTCACATAAACACGTCCAGTTCAAATCAGTTTCCCACAAGACAACAAAATTATAGGTCCTACATTTCTTGGCTACCACACTACGTCCAGGCTTACTTGAGCTTTATAGTAAATCGTTTGCTATAGTAATCTCAAAACATGATGTATTTCTTACCGTTTGTTTTGTATGGAACAAACCTGCGCTTTAGTAGGTATCCTTTTTCTTTAATTATTTTTTTTTTTTTATTGTAGGAACAATTCTTTCGACTATGAATTTTTAGTTGGGTAAGCGCAACAAAGTTTAAAAAACTAGGAAACAAATATATTGTGCATTTGCCTAACTGATACTACTTTACTCCAGAATAGTTATGGCGTTAACATCCAGTCTTTTAAGGAAATAACTAAGCAGCCTCGACTTTACTTCATAGCCAAAAGAAGACACCAGATGAATTAAGGAAGATAATTCTTTATTCAGTTGCATCAAAGTCAAAAGGAAATCTTTTGTAAATATTAGAGGTAACTTTCATAAAAAATTTCCAATCTATTTAGCTAAAATACTTTCATTCTTATGTATCATATAGAGCTCCATTTCTCAGCTCAATCCTTACCAAGATGCATTTCCTCCTAAGGTTTGAAGCCTCAAGGTTCCCTTATGTTTATTTTCTTTAGTGGCGTCTAATCAACGCAAGCCTTTCTGAGATGGCATTCCAAAATTGTTTTACGAGCTGAAGTAGTAGAAATCTGTAAAATGCTTATCGAATGTGACTCAGATACCATTTATTTGTTTTATTTATTGAAAGCTGAGAAAACAAAATCTATAAATTATAGATATAATTTATCGTTGCATAGTCATTATTAAGTAGATTCCAGACTTGTAAGCTTGTCACCCAGAGCAGCATTCGTAATGTCAATGCATTATACTGTTCATTCTGGCCACAACCATAAACAGCACCAAAGCATATATACATAGTATAGTGGCTTGCTACTCCTCCTGAAATATAAACTGTACTCCTAAGATGTTTACATTAAGGTCTTGAATTGTGCACATGAAAGCAAATCACTTTAGGGTATCATAATTTTCAACTATTTAAAAAAAATACTTTTATAAATTCGCAGCTCAATTTTAGAATTAGAGACGAAAATGGTAAAAATCTATAGACTTCGCCTATTTTAGAGGAAAAATCGGAAAATCTGAATTACTTTAGGCTAAAAAATCTGTAGATTTCAGATTAATCAGTAGATCTGGCAACACTGCTGTCATTCGTGGCGAGTCTTGCTCATTATATATGGGTGGGTCGCATATTGGCTGACCGCTGATTGGCTGGTCAGAATTCCTCGTAAGCCAATAACTTATGGCTGATGGTCTCACTGATACAGCCTAGCTGAGTGGAGGGGCTGGTGTGTGGCATCATTCTATGGTACAGTCAGGGAAAAGACTCCTTTTACCCCCTGCGTTCACTAGACACGCTAAATGGCAACGCCGCTTTTGTTTATGTAGTAGAAACCGTTGAAAATATGAATGAATTCTCTGTCTCAAAGGCAAGCCTTATTGGTGGAGACGTTTCCTTACCTGTTAGTATATATTCACTTGATTATTTCAAAAGAAACAAAATGACCTGACAAAGAAAAAAGTTTACGAACAAACTACAACGTGAGTCATGTTTTTATACGTGATTTTTTATTATTATATAAGACGTTGTACCAGAGGGAAATTACATAACGTAATATTATCATACACTTGCGTTTGGCTCTTGAGACTGACGTAGAAAATAGAGGTGGGGGGACGGGGGTTGGGGGTGCGTGAAGAGGGAGGAGTTGTTAGTAACGTAGAGACGATGAACTGTCAAGCATGTATAGCTCCGTTAACGATTTTTCCCCAACTCCTAAATCTTTTGAAGCTAGTTCTGATTTCCCATTAAAACAATAAGTAATGTAGCTACAAAGACTGAAAATATTGTTAAAATTCCGTCAAACTTTATAATAAAAGTGTAGTTTTCTTATTCAATATCTTAATAGTGATTTGCATTAGGATAAATTCAGTTGTTGAATACTGTAATCTTGACCAGTCCCGTTCAAATGTTCCTGAACACAGTTAGCTACATTAGAGTTCAAATATTTACATATCCTCTAGTCTACGCTGAGAATTCCGCCAAAATTGTGCAATTCAATCGAACAGCGGAGGAAAAGTAGTTATATCTTGAACAGCCAACCGTTCTGTACATCGTTATCAGAAAAGAATCAAAATTTTTTGTGAGAATAAGGATGAATAAAATTATTGGAAATACTGAATTCCCAACACATACACAGGAATTTGGAGATGATACTAATGCAAGGACAGATATTTGAATTAATAAAAAAATTCATGAAATGCATCGGCGATCCTGATACGAATACTATTTTTAGACATACTTTGTAGCAGTTGTCAGATAACATAAAGTTCATTCGTTGTGGCCAAGAATATAGGATGTTTACCCAAGAAGAAGGGCCAACAGAGGTCGGCTAAGAACGAAGTTTCCTTTCCACCGACTGCTGCTGAGATCACTTGGACAACTTTTTATATGAAGTTATTTTTACTATTAACAATCTTATTATGCCACAGTTTTAATCATAATTTATCAGCAACTTACTGTTGCTAAACGCTCTTTACTTTCAAATTATACTTACTTAATATTCTTCGTAGCATGGATACTGGGATATAGAATGCATACCTTTTTGCTTATCATATACAAAAATTCTATAGTAGCCTATAATAAACTAAGCTTTGTCTATTTTCACTGTTGCACGCAAATTTCATATGTCTTTAGTTCTTGGCTAAGACAAAATAAATATCCTTTTAAATACGAAAAAATCATTAAAAACAATATGTTATTCACATAAATTATATATATATATATATATATATATATATATATATATATATATATATATATATATATATATATATATATATATATATATATATCAGTCATTTACATGCTGGTGTGTCTTTAAGGGATCAATGACCAGCACCAAGTAATTGAAGCATAATTGCTATTAAAGCTAATATTTGCGTCTCAGAGCCAAGAGTCATTGATGGTGCAGCCAACCATCAGACCGAAAGTGGAATGTGACCTCCCATGATTCCATAGGTTCATATCATAAGAACTTGGATCTGGATTTTGTTAACTGAGAAGTGTCATTCATCTACAACCAATCTTGATAGTTTAAGTGGAATCCATCCACCCAAGGTCCCTCTGCACGGGTGTTTGAAGCAGAAGTATAGCAGAGCAGAAAGCATTTAATGTATACTATTATCGTGCATATTTCACAATAAACGCGTGGTCAACATCGCCGGATGAAGCTGTAAATGGATTATATAATATTATATATAGATATATATATATATATATATATATATATATATATATATATATATATATATATATATATATATATTAACTAAACGATAATTATCAAGCTATATATTTTCGGTGTTCCTCCCTTGATAGAGGCTGCCTGACAGTTGTTCTCGAAGCCTCCAAGAGAGTAATAAGGAAAGAGCTTGTTTTCCACGTAAATTCTGGAGCAATGGCATGGCTTGGCTGTTCACTCATTAATATCATAAAAGAATGCTGGCCACATTTAAGAAAGTAGATGAGCAAAATAAATTTATGTGATGTCATTAAGAAGCAATTACATTCGCTAGATATTTGTGTGATTACATGATATCAACTCTCTCTCTCTCTCTCTCTCTCTCTCTCTCTCTCTCTCTCTCTCTCTCTCTCTCTCGTCTTGAAAAAATGGGTTGTGGACAATGAATGTGATTTTGTAGTAATTGCATCGATATTGATACTGTAGCGACAGTATCAACTGATGAAATGGAAATTCCGCAGTAGCTTCCAAAGATTTTGGACTTATAAGAAAAATCGTTAACGAAGCTACGCGTGGTTTGATTAGACAGTTCGCCGTCCCTACCCTCGGAACAACTTCTACCTTCCTCCAACCTTTCACCGTCCACCTCAGTCTCCTGTGTCAGTCTCGGGAGCCAAACGACGCTGCATGATGATATTACTCTACGTAATTTCACTCCTCTAAAGCGTTTTATATAATCCTGAGAAAAAACACTTATAAACCCATTTTTCACGTTGCAGATTGTTCACACATTTTTTTTACCTACGTATTTTAGTTTTTGTGAAATAAAGTAAGTAAATATATGTTAACTGGTAAGGAGACGTCTTCACCAATCAGCTAATAGTGTTACTGCTTAACTACATTAACAAAAGCGACGTTGCCATTTACAGTGTCTCGTGAACTCAAGGGGTAAAACAAATCATTTCCCCGACTGTACTACCCAGCGAATATTGTGATTGGTCGCCGGACGGCTCGCAGAATCTCTGACATTATTGTACGTTTCTCGTTCGGGAATATTGCTTCTCACAGTGTCTGGTGCAGGCCTATCAGTTACATGAGCAATAGGCAGCCTAATGATGGGAGGCAGGAGGAACACCTCTTAAGAGGTATTTAATAAGGGCTTCTCCTGTATTAAGAGCACCTCTAGCAGCTGTAGATGTCTTAGGTCAGGGACCTTTCTGATTACTTCTGTATTCCTACTATTGCATTCCTTGCGATGCTAGGATGATGGGCATCTCTCATGTGGTATTTTATGGTGCCTACTTGAGCATGACAAGAGATCCTCTTTGCTAGTTTCACGGTAGTCATACCAATAATACCAGTATAGCAGTCGGAACATCCACTGACTGGGAATTTGAAGTGGTATACCATATTATTCTGTTTAAGAGGATCACTCATTAGTGTGGCTGAGTTTTTTTTACAATAAAGTTTCTTGTGTGGCTGCTTTGATAATAAATGATGAGGTCCAGCTGCCTGTCAATGTTGGTTTGAAGAGGTTGCCTGTGATGATTTTCTTAATGGAACGTTCGTCTTCTAGGTATTTAGGTGCATCTTCACCTTATAGTAAAGTCTAATACTTCTTTGTAGCTTGGGCTGTGGCTCCTTACGGTTGTTGTACCACCAGTTCAGTACCATATGTATTTCTTTATTAACTTGTGTGTTAGAATATCCATAAGTATTTGCAGCCTAATTCTTGGTATGTGTTCTGCCAAGAAGAACAGTGTGTTAAAGCCCTTCTCTGATGATGGACACTTGCTATCTCCATTAAGGCAGAAGCTGAGGTTTGTCTTCTTTGAGTAAATGGAGATTCAGGCCATCATCAGTTGGCAGATGAGGACGTCAAAGAAGGGATGCTGGCCATTGTCACAGAACTCAACTGCATAGTTGAAAGAGCTGCATTCTAGGAATGCACAGCACAGCATTTCTGCATCATTCTCGTCCTCGGCCTGTACAAATAAGTTGTCACTATAGCTTGTTTAGATGATGTGGTTTTTGGTTTTTGGGTGTGAGAAAAAAAGTTGGAAAAAAGCATGGCTAAAGATGAGCTCATCACAACACTGTCTTTTTGCCCGTACTTGTGGCCCTTATGAGTAATAAAAGGGGTCTTTTTTTGTGCATATTTCAAGAAGGGCCCATAGTGACCCTTCAGGCCTGTTTAACTGGGCCATGAAGGGTGTAGACACAGTTGATAATTAGATTATGGTTTATCTCTACAGAAACGTTGGTAAATAACATTTCGACATCCCGGGAGGGAATAGTACCAACTCCAGGGGTTCCCTTGATTTTTTCTATGAATTTTGCTGATGAAAGGAGGCTGTGGTGGCTTGGCAAATAAGGCTTGAGGATTTCATTGTGTTGTTAGCCAAACCAAAGGTGGGCATAAGGAGGGTTCTTGGGTTTATGGGTCTTAACATTCTCATACAGGTGCCCTAAACCGTGGTCTCCGGTGATGGGCAGGAGGTGTGTGGCATTAGCAGGTGCTAGGATAACTTCAATTATTCTATTTGCCTCTCTCTTGATGTGATCTACTGGGTTCTTAGTATGGTACTTGAACTTTGTCTGATCAGACAGGATCTTGTCAAGCTGTTTTATCTGCCTGGCACACAATGATGCGTAAGTTGTTTGGGGCTTTTTTTCACTTCAGAGTTGAGGATGTTATAGCGACGGTATACACCATGTTCTGTGTGGGCTTCAGCAAGCAGTAGAGGTTGTAGAGAATCTATGGTATGGATAAGGTAGCAACACTCATGCTGTTGTATTGAGTATTGAGTCAAGTAATAACTTGATTTCAAGTCTAGCTTACCACCATTAAAGGTAACAAGCCTCCGAGTTATGGCTCTTAACTACTACTTATGGGCTTCTCTCTGAGGTGGCTAAGGCAGGCCATGATGTTTTCAGGATGACATAGTGTGGTAAGGGGGGTCTCTCTTTGTTAGATCTGTCTTTCTGGTTGTCATCTTCTTCAGAGGTGCTAGAGGGGTCTGCTTCAGGGTCATCTTCTGCGATATAGTCCCAACATTAGGATCGATTAGCATGTGAGGATGAACTGAGGCTGTGGTGGTTGAGTAAATAAGACATGAGGGTTTCAGTGAGTCATTTAGCCAAACCATAGGTGGGCACAAGGATAAGGGGTTCCTGGATTTATGGGTCTTGACATTCTCATACATGTGCCCTAAAATTTGGTGTCCGGTGTTGGGCGAGAAGTGTGTGGCATTAGCAGGTGTATTTATAACTGCAATTATCCTATTCACCTCTCTTTTGATGTTACCTACAGGGTTCTTAGTAAGGCACTTGAACTTCATATGATCAGACAGGATCTCATCGAGCTTTTGGTGGTATTCAGATGTAATAATGAAGAAAAAGGCTGCTGCTTTATCTGTCCAGTGCACAATGATGTCTTCTTTTTGCCTAGGTTGTTTGGGGCTTCTTTCATTTCATTGGTGAAGATGTTACTAGTGTGTACACCACATTCCATGTGTACTTCAGCAAGCAGTAGAGATTTTAGAGAGTCTGTGGTATGGATTAGGTAGCAACACTCATGCCGCTGTATTGAGTCAAGTAATAACTTTATTTTAAGTCTTTAATCAAGAGGTTTAGGCTTGGTTATAATGCGGCAGTTAAGGCCCAAATGAAGGAAGGCAACTTAGTCGAGGGTAGGTTCATAGTCAGTTAGGTTGACATATTCTTGTCTCAGTTGCAGTAACCTCAACTTACTACCGTTAAGGGTAACAAGCTTCCGAGTGATGGCTCTCAACTGCTTCTTTTGGTCCATCTCTCGGAGGTGGCTAAGGCAGGCCATGATGTGTCCCAAGTAACGTAGTGTGGTAAGGGAGTCTCTTTTCGTAAGATCCATCTTCATGATAGTCATTTCCTCCAGAGACACCGTGGGGGCGGGGTCTACTTTAGGGTCGTCTTCTGTGATATTGTTCTCGACATTAGAATCGATTAGAATGTACGGATCACCGGTTCTTCTTATTTCAGGCCATTGTTCTCTTTATTTCACTATTTCATTACTAAGGGTGCTGGGTTCCTCTATCTTGGTGGTTAGCTGGCTGAAGGGATCTCCTGAAACTCCTGGTGTTACTTTCATTGCGGGCTAAAGTGTCATGCAGACATAGATTAGTATATATAGATAGTAGACCATCTTTTCAACACATAGTAGTGAAAGTGATATGTGAATCAGCTTTATTCAATTTGTATAGAGTTCTCTCTTTCTTTCTGATAATTTATTTTTCTGGGTTACTGCATTCTGCCAGTAACTAGGCGATTTTTGTCATTCTTGAGGAGGGAAGCAATTTCAGTTACAGAGTTACGACGACAGTAACTGAAATCAGGAGTTCATCCTCCGTAAAGTTTTGATCCAGGCCTATTGCTCGTGTAACTGACAGACCTGCGCCAGTCACTGCGAGAAGTGACATTCCAGCAACCAATTAGAATATTTGCTAGATAATACCATAGAATGACGTCATACACCAGCCCTGTCGCTCAGCGAGGCTGCTACAGTGAGACCATCAACCATAAGTTATTAGCTTACAAAGAAATCTCTCTGGCCAATCAGCATCGCAAATTTTCCTCCTTAACCAATCAGTGGTCAGCCTACATTCAATCCACTGCTGACCATCTCGTATATAACAAGCAAGACTCACCACGAATGACAGTCTACTCCCATCCTTCAGTTAGATCGTGCTCAGAGGAGGTTGAATGAAATATGGCCTAGATCAACACTCACGAAGACTTTTGCCTGAAGAAGGACAACTCCACAGAGGATGAACTCCCGATTTCATTTACTATGTAACTGATAAAGAACATTCGTCTGAAATAAAACTACACAAGTTTGCAACTGCTTCCCTCTCTGAGAATGACAAAAATCGGCGAGTTACTGGAAGAATGCAGTAACCCTGAAAAATCAATTATCAAAAAGATAGAGAAAACTCTATGCAAATGAATGCAGCTGTTGCAGCTATCACCTTCAATATTATGTGTTTAAAAGAGGGTTTACTTCCTTTATTATTATTATTATTATTATTATTATTATTATTATTATTATTATTATTATTATTATTATTATTATTATTATTATTATTATACAGTAATCTGACAACATCGAAATATATTTCTTAGGCCAGTAAATGATTCAGCCGAATCTGAAAGATTAAAACTGAATCAAGATGAAGTTAATTAAGGACGATGTGCATATAAGTAGAAACAGACTAAAGGGAACGAATGATTGTACAAAATTTCTGGTAATTGCCACGAATGTTTTCAGATTTTTCAAAATACATTTTCCATGTTACTGACCTTTTTCAGTTTTTGGTCTTCACTTCAGTCAAGCACTGGGTTAACTTGTTATTCTAACCTCAGAATAGTATAGGAATAAATTTAATTACATTTCATTATTCATAGTGGAAGGAAACCTATATATTGTTTTTACTTTAGAAACAGCTTTAGAATAAAAAAAATATTTTGAATCTCGTAGATCTAGGATTATTTTAAGTTTTAGAATGTAAATAGTCTTTCCAAGACCCCTGCTTGCCTCTCTCAGTAAGCCTGAGAGAAGCGATGTTGAGAAGGACGGAATATACTGCAAGTGGACTCTGGTAAGAAAATCTCCCCAGATCCAAGTTCATTCTGGTCACCAAGTGGGGCAGGGAAATCTCCCGAGACGCGAGACGAATTCCTATAAATTACAGTCGTATATTTTTATTTAGTTTTTTGGAGTTCGCCTGATTTTTTCGTGCGTTCTGGGACCCAAAGTTTCCATGAACAATTAAATGCAATTTTTCGCTGCAACAGTTTTCTAGCTAAAGGTTTTCTTAACCTTCATCCACTTGAAAGTGCTTAAAAAAAAGACTGACAGATATTTAATCTGCAATTGTATTTTTTGTTCAGCTGGTACACGCTGCAAGGAAGCCGGTTCAGAAACGTTAGGACTCACGATCGGTTCTCAAGCCAGACGAGGAAGGATTTATGAGAGAATTCCTAAAAAATACAGTAAACGAGAAAGAAAGAGAGAGAGAGAGAGAGAGAGAGAGAGAGAGAGAAACATGCACAAGAAGTATTGTAATCTGAAACTACATTCTTACGCCCTTTCCCTCGAGTTCCGGCAAAAATAACTCTCACTTCTCGGGACTCATAGTAACCACAACAGATTCCCTCACAACAGATTCGTAGTCTTTGACAAGTTCATAAGCATTGTTTTTTGGGGACGTACTGAGTGTCAAGTCCATTTCCCAGAGATGCTCAGTAAAGCTCATTTGTAAACGTTGGCATTATTCTTGGTAATCCCTGCCAAGCATTGACCAGACCTCACAGTGTTCAACTTTTTCGTGATTGGCGAAGTAAGAAAATGGAATATTTATTTTTCAATTTTCTTTAAACCAAGCAAAATATCCTTTAGTAGATTTCGGAATTCCAAGCAAACTTAAAAGTAATTTTGTTACAAAGTAAATAATAAATTACAGTAAATCATAAGTATAACTGTAGCTGATTTTGTGAATTATCATTACTGTAGAACACGCATTCTTATGGGACAAGGCCAAAGACTATAAACTTCCCGGCCAAGGCACCACAAAGCTGAATCCTGGTTACAAAAAGATATAAAAACCAATCCAGAACTCAGCGTACCACCGAAGGTGATTGAAATATATAGCCAGTTTATCAGTCTGTGGTATGAAATACTCTACTTGGATATTGCATTGTCCGTATTAGGTTTGAAAATTATATATATATATATATATATATATATATATATATATATATATATATATATATATATATATATATATATATATATATATATATATATATATATATATATATATATATATATATATATATATATATATATATATATATATATATATATATATATATATATATATATATATATATATATATATATATATATATATATATATATATATATATATATATATATATATATATATATATATATATATATATATATATATATATATATATATATATATATATATATATATATATATATATATATATATATATATATATATATATATATATATATATATATATATATATATATATATATATATGCTGAGTTTTAAAATACATGGTTTCTAGTAAAAGTGTGCATAGTACATTTGGAAAGAGATGCAAGCTGATAGATGCGATGGTGAGAGGAGTTGCAGATCATTTTTTGGTTGAAACAAAAATTGTGGCCGACTGGAGTTCAGTTTGGAATAGAAGCCATAAACTCGGACTTTAATTGTACTCAAGACAAATAAGTTTGAAGGCTATGAAGAACTTTCGCGCTCTTTAATGATTAGGATAAAATTAGACCCTTTTCTTTAGTTTAAATTTTTGTATATAATTAAGTGCATTATTAACAATATACAAAGATTAACACTGTAGAAAAGTTGTATTTTGTCCTCACTAATGACTTAGATAAGTATGAAATTAGGTGAGTATAGTATGAGAACAATGCTGAGAAATGGGCTAAGTTTACAGATAGAAATTGAAAGACTTTCTGAAGTGTGTGCAATAGGATGCTGTTATGGATTTAGTTTTGTAGTTTTGGGAAGATAGGTACAGGGAGCAGAAACAGTAAGTGTGTGGAAATAAAAAAAATAGATCTTTTGGAATGCAGTTGCAAGACAGAAGAGAGGATGTTGTACTGGAATACAGATGGATGGACACTGTGGTCAAAAAGGTGAGAGGGAAAAAGGTGGCTTTGATATCTACAAGTAGGTAAAGGCAGAAAAAAGGTAATGAACCAATGCATCTCAGAAAAAAAAAAAAAACAAATAGAAAGATCCTGCTTGGGCAGCATGCAGTCCTGGGCCAGTGGAGTGAATAGTTTCAGGATTTCATGCGCTTAGAAGACAGAAGAGGGCCAGAGGTATATAATGCCAAATAGGAAGGGATTTTGGTAAGCTTGAGAATGCTTGTGTCAGTTATTGTTGAGGTGTAAGGATGCCAAGTGAAAGCTAAAAAATAATAAAACGAGAAAAATACTTGGAATAGATGTTATTACAATGGGATGCTTTGGTATAGAGTAAAGTGTGTTTGGCTGTTTTACCAAGATTTATAAGGTATGTCTGGATGAAGGACATATTTGAAGAAATGGATGAAAAGAGCCGCTGTTGCTTTGTATAAGGGCAGGTTTATAGAGGATAATAGAAATTCTAGGGTATAGTTTTTCTGAGAATACCAGGGAAGGTGTACAGGCATGCCAGGGTTTCGATACCGGAAAGTAAAACAGGTGGCCGGAGAACTGATTGGGGAATAACAGTGAGAATTTAAACAAATAAGACACGTGAATCAACTGTTTGTTATGAAACATTTATTTGAGAAGTTTGGAAGTAAGGGAAATACAGCAAGTGGAAAAAAATAACATTTAGAAAGATAAAAAAAAATAATAGATTGGCAATATGATGGCAGTTAGGATGCTAGGTTATTGAGAGTAAATATTTGTTAGCAATAAAAAAAAGTTTTATGATGGACGTGCAACATGTGTTAGAGTTTGTATGCAAGAAGGAGATTGGTCTGTTGTAAAAATAGGCCTGAGGCGAAGGCGTGTTAATTTAATTCTCTATAGCTATTTAATATTTTTATTTGAAAGGGTGATACAAGAAGTCAGAAAACGGACAGTATAAGTAGGTGGTTACGTGTGATGTAAGGAAACTGATTGCAAATTGAGTGTGGGGTATCTGATGTTTGCAGATAATATGGTAGTGCCTAAGAATAGTTAAGGGGAACGGTACAGATTAATGAGAGCCTTTGAAAGTGTTTAAAAGGGGAGAAAGTAGAGAATAAACTTGAGCAAGAGTAATGTTATGTGGGTAAATGGGTACCAGAAAAATGGGGCAATGAATTTTAGTATTTATGGTGAGAGAACAGACACAGCAAATCTGAGTACGTTTAGTGAGAGACTAGACGCGGTACATTCTTATGGGCATTCTGGCCTATATGTTTCACATGATGGTATTATGAGGAAAGAGGTGAAAATACAGTGTAGTTGAGGCAAGAAATACAGCAGGATGTATGCACAAGAATAGCAGGAAACTTTGTGTGTGTGAAGGGAGTGTCGAACCAACTCCCCCCTGTGGATAGTGAAAGATGTAGGTAGAGATGAATTGTTTTTTGTAGTATTTGTGATATAAGAAGAACTGGAAGGACGTGGAGATAAATAAGAGTATTAAAAGGGTTAGTGTAGGTGGGAGAATGGATTAGAGGTTTTTGAGATGATTCGATCATGTGGAGAAAAAATTAATGATAATTGGTTGGTGGGAGGAAGGACAAAAGGAGGACCTAGGAAGGGATAAATGGATGCAGTGAAAGAGGTATTAAAAATGAGGGGCCCCAACGTCCAGAGAGCAAGAGTACATGTACAAGATAGGGCTAATGTTTTTTCAGTGTGAGATTTTTTTTATGAGTTTTGAGCTGTTAATGTTGTGAACAATATACTTCACAGATGGTTCTTTTATGACCCAGCAGTTTTAGTATGACTGATGCTGTAGCCCTTCGTTGGCTGAGTCGGTTGAGCTTCAGACTGTCACTCGATGGGCCGGAGTTCAATTCCCCCGGCAGGCTGAAGAAGAGTTAGAGGAATTTATTTCTGGTGATAGAAATTCATTTCTCGCTATAATGTGGTTCGGATTCCACAATAAGCTGTAGGTCCCGTTGCTAAGTAACCAATTGGTTCTTAGCCACGTAAAATAAGTCTAATCCTTCGGGCCAGCCCTAGGAAAGCTGTTAATCAGCTCAGTGGTCTGGTAAAACTAAGGTATACTTAACTTATGACCGATGCTGTGATCATTGTCCTCGCTTTTCTTGGGAGCCACCCTCTGTTAGGAGAAATGGCATAGTATTGCATAAAATAAAATACATATATATGTTTGTATATCTATATGTACGTCCCTTCCTAGGAGAAACGGCATAAAATAAAATGGAATAATTATGTATGTATGCATGTATGTATTATTTTTTCAACATTTCCATTTTCTCTTTGAAAGGGGTAGCACCAGAAGAGTGCAGCCTCCCTGGTTGTTAGTGAGTCTGTATGGTTCAGGTTGCTATCCGACTTCCGTTTCCTGACCACGGATGACACTGGTGCCTATTCACAGCTGGATGGACTGGTGACGGCAGGTCAAGAGTGAAATTTATATATATATATATATATATATATATATATATATATATATATATATATATATATATATATATATATATATATATATATATATCACACACACACACACACATATATATATATATATATATATATATATATATATATATATATATATATATATATATATATATATATATATATATATATATGTTATAACAAAAGACAGATTGATAGTAAGTGTTTTGAAGTGTTGGTCTCTCTCTCTCTCTCTCTCTCTCTCTCTCTCTCTCTCTCTCTCACACACACACACACACACACACACGCACACATCTTTCCCAGTTTTCTTTCCTTTTTCTTCTCTGCTCGTGGATATAAACTTCACTAGTTTCCTGTCTTTCTTCCTTTCTTTCTTTTTGTCTTTCCTTTATGTTGCTGTCTAAATCGTCTGCACGGTTAATATTTTATTAAGGCTGAAAGAAACGACAATTAGTATAGGGTGCAGGGAAGCAGAGATTCGCTTTAGATACCTTTATATGAACAGATGATCAATGGCATAACGGCAATGCCTGTACAACAACTATAGGAACAGGGGTGCGTTTGTCGGCTTATATGTATACGAAAAAGGAAAGCGTGGGGGGAGAAAGTAATTGTGTTACAGAGTAAAGGAAAAAAAGTGAGTGAAAGGCACGTTTGAGTATCTGGGAGAGAGTGATAAAGAGGGAAAGAGAGAAAAAAAAAAAATTAGTCCAAGAAATGTTAGACGGATAACAGTAAAGGATGTAAACATTGTAAACTTCATTAAAGAATAAGGCCATAAGCATTCCAGAGAGACTCGAGGAAAATAGGATTTTCTTTTATTGTCAGTCAGTACTGTTTCTTGTCTACATTTACGTGATTCTCTCTCTCTCTCTCTCTCTCTCTCTCTCTCTCTCTCTCTCTCTCTCTCTCTCTCTCTCTTCCACACAAATACACACACACACCCAAAACAAACACACACATACGCATATGAACACATATTGCCCATTAATCTTTTCAGTGAGAAGAAAAAGCCCCCCAAATTCTCAGTTTCCCAGTCTTTGTCCCCCTCAGCCAAACATTCATGAGAAAAGTTATTATCATTGATATACATGTTCGGAAATGGAGAGAGCTAATAAAGTTATTTATTTCCAAAGGAAGTGAGTGTCCATAAATAAAAAGACAGTTAGAATTATGGACAAATTTTTCTGTTTGTGCTACGGCTCTTTAAAAGTCAGACGATTTTCATCTTAAATTCGAGGTAGGCCTGTTCACGAAATATCGATCTAAATTATTATTCTCGCAAGAGTAAGGCATCATGCCTCCCCACCACCATCCCATCACACACACACATACATACTCTTCAATTCTCTTTCTCTCTTTCTCTTCTTGAACAGAGAGAAATCCTCTCACAGCAAACAGAAGACTGCACTAAAGGTTCTTCCTTTGAAGCGTTCCTTTGACCTCAATTACTTTTCTTTCTGCATTTCCCTTATATCGGCTTCTTTTGGTCTCTACCATACTGTCCAGCCTTTGCAATATTTCCTCGCTCAGATTTTCACTTCTCCTTCGGGGGAGACTAGAAACTGAACTGAACTTTGTGTTCTCGCTGAACTACTTTGTAGTAACAGTAACTATCTCTCTCTCTCTCTCTCTCTCTCTCTCTCTCTCTCTCTCTCTCTCTCTCTCTCTCTCTCTCTGCTGGCGTAGGTAGCATTACGGCAAACTCACTGGAGAAAAGATTCGATTTCAAATCCAGTGTAGATTGTACAAATGATGTCCAGTCGGCTGTTGTACGCGATAACCCGGAACAAAGAAAAATAGGACTGAGAAAAATAACAGACACTAGCAATGACAATTTTGTCAAAAAATGTACAACCAAATTATAAATGATAACTGGAAGGCCTTACACAGCTCATCTTCACCCCTATAGAAGTAATATTATTCATCAGATATTCTGTGTGTGTGTGTGTATGTGTGTATCGCTTCAATTTTGATGCAAACCATTTTATTTCCTTACAAATATACCGTTGACGGCTACCTGAAGTATCCCAACATGGAGTGTCAGAGTGACAGACAGTTTTGAGTGCAGAATCATGAACGTGCCAACAGCAGGCCCCAGTGCCTTGATTTAAAATAGAGTCCCTTTGACGTATTGCTAGACGTGGTCCTGAGAATGTAAAAAAAAAGAAAATATTCTCAGCACCTCTGAAGACCCAAAAATGTGATCAAAGTGTTAAAGGTAAAACTTACTTTGAAAACATGAAAAAGTCCTATTCGATACAACTGATGTGTTTTCTGGCTCGTTACAATTGCCGGGGCCAATGGGACTTCAACCCAAGGCTCTTTTTGGCCCTGGGACAAAGAAGAAAAGAGGAGAGATAAAAAGAGTAGGGTTTAAGCCCTATGGAAGCCATAGACCTGCGTTCTTTAAAGATACGGGATATAAGGAAGGAGTGAGGAACAGTTTCAAAGCTTGGCAGTAAAGGAAAAGAAAAAAATTACTAAACCAATCGATCCTTGACTACTGAATTTCATAGATTATGTAAATGAATAAAAGATTACTTCAACAACGTCTTTTTTCAGGAACGCTTACTGGAAGCTTTCCCCCAAAACATTTTCGGAAGATTGCTATTCATTTTAGATGATAAATAGCTACATAGACCAGAGCCTAAGGGCTAAATTTATTTCTAGAGGACTGTTTATAGAGCCAGATTTCCACTAAATTTGTATTATTTTATCGCTATCATTCCCTTTAGTTTACCCAACTCTAAGAGAGAGAGAGAGATTAAAAATTGAAATGGATAACTTTTGTAGCCGAAACGCAAAATGCCAGTGGGAATAAAAGACTACGAAATCCCCCCAAATGAAAGAAAAAAAGACTTCCATTAAAGGCAATTTCTATATCCACCTTCACTTTCCCTTCAGATAACCTCCCCGTTTATGTAA
>NC_089796.1:28603594-28606094 GCF_040412425.1 Macrobrachium rosenbergii
GTGTTTTGCATGCCTGTGGGTTTTTGATCCTTCAGTATACTTAGAGCAACAGTTGTATTGTGAAAGCTGTGCAGTAGCAACATCTGACAGTACAACACCATAGTCCAGATGGGACCTAATGTCAACACCATGCTCAGTGCTGCAAACAAACTGTAGAAGTGCCTGTGGAACAGTTTCCTTTTCAAGTCCTTCTTGTAAATCTTGACAGAATTTTGTCTTATGAGCAAGCATTTCTCCTTGAATTTGAATGATGTCTGCAGGTTTAGCCAGATGAATAACTTCACTGTACTTGCTAGCATCAGAAAGAATTGTGCCAATGTCTTTTCTGAATGTTAGAAGAACATCACGCCCTATCCTATGGGCCCCAAGCTCAGGGATCCTAAAGAGTAACTGCTCTTTTAACCTGGTGGTATTGACGTCTGGGGAGTCTATACCTAGTTGTTGTAGCCAGCAATTGTATAGGGAAGCTAGGTCAGCAAGTCTGAATATTACAGGTGATGTTTCTGTAGTATTAACCTTGCTATCAATGATGTAGATAACAAGTTCAGAAAAAGCCACAGGATATAACTCTTTCTATTGATCATGGCAATTCTCCTCTTGCTTTATTGTATCAAGATGTGCCCTCTCTGTGTTGTATAGGTCTGCCAAGCATCGTGGGTGATACTTCAGTTCTTGAGTAACAACATCACCCGTACTTAACTTTGTAAGGAGCTTTCCATGGTTTAGGGTCTTGGCACATTGATTGAGCCTTTCAGCTGCATTGTCATTGCTTGTCTTAAATTTGATATGTCATCGTACCTTTGGAGGGTCTGAGGTTCTTGATCTCTTTCCAAGGTTTTCTTCTGTGCCTGATGTACTGGGAGTCACCATTCTCTTCCGTGCTCTTTTCAATTTCAAATGATATTTTGCTGTTATGATATTTTGCTTTATTTTGAAACAATGTAGTTTCTATGCCTTCTCTATCACCTAATCGTGCTGAATCAATTGGTATTAGCATAGCAATAAGAGCATGAAACAATGGTACTTTTTTTGCAAGATTAACATATTCAACACAGTCCTGTTTCCTCTGAAATAAGCTAAGAGGCGAAATTAGTGTTTCATCACTTTTGTCTTCTTGACAAAGGCAACATTTACTCCAGTTAGTTTGCATTTTTGGTTTGGCATTTATGATAATATACTTTGAACTTAAGTAGAGCTGGCTGAGAGTTTATCCTTTTACCACCTTTGTTCACTTTCATTTATTGGATACAGTTACGTTCGCGCCATTGTTGCACCTAACCCGATTGTTCATCCAATATCATTTGAATCCCATGCGATCTGTACGCCATCCAGATAATGTTAAAGCCCCTGTCATCCTTGGCGCGGCTCTCCTGCACTGGCTCATCCTGTCAGTTCAGGTGCTGCTTTCTAATTTCTTTGGGGCTGATTAGATAGCATTTGGGATACTAAACTTGCAGTTTAGCTGATACTGAACCCCATGCTGAATTTCACAGCAGTGTCCATCACCAGTGTGCCCTGGTAGTGAGCAATGGACACTCTCTTGGCTGTACCTCCATAGCTTAATTTTAGAGTTTTCCTTCTCATATGATTAGTCTTTACACTAATACTGAGCTTCATCTGTCCAAAGCAACTGGTTTTTTGGTGCGAAAACCTTCCATTTGCCCCATTGCTGTCTGCAGAATTCCCCCTGCCTCAGGAACAATAGTGTTGACCTGACTGCAAGACCGGCTCAGTAGTCTGCAACCCTTTGGGACATTATAAAGACAGAAAGAGCTTATCTTCTTTGCCTTCCCTTCATTAGTAGCCTTTTTTAGTAGCAAAAGTTGGAAATAAATGGAGAGAGATAAGGGTTTTTATGGTTTATGGCTGTTTTTGGTGTGCTGGCGGCCATCTTGAAAAAAATGGTGGCCATATTGGAATTTTTTATGGCTTGCACTTTTTCTCAAAAATTGACGTACAGAGTATATTCATACCAAATTTCACGCTTGTATCATCAAATGAACGATTCTGGCCAAAAATCATATTATGCCGCTCCACTAGGTAGACAGTTGACTTTGGCACTTTGGTCGAGCATACAACAGCCACTGCCTGCCTCCACTCTTGGTATAACAACTGGGTCAGATTGGATAACAACTATTCGTCCTGCACCTCGACGTTAATTGACCAGTGACATCAGCAGACACCTCGTACATCTTCATTTGACCAATAAGAATATCCAAGCGGTTAACGTAGCGTGTCTCTGAGGCCCTTGGGCTAACAGTGAACTGCAGTTTCTTTGCCATATGGATGGCAACATTTTATAAACGGAGTTCCCTGTCACTCGGCCAGCATCTTCACATCTAAACATCTCCTCTTGGACACGCCTCGTGGCACTCGTGCATATAGTGCGGAAATGCCTTAAATGTACCCTGTGTACAAGTATAATAAAATCCTTGAAAACCAAAACTACAAACGAAATAAGATATCGACAATTTCTAACGCCATGTATACGTCTGTTTGT